>NW_026881359.1:0-108069 GCF_032173495.1 Musca vetustissima | reverse complement strand
TAGTCCGCCCCGTCCGACTTTACTACTTTCCTTACTGGTTTATGTATATGCTGCACCAAAGTCTCTATATATCTTTCGATTTGCAAGAAAATTTGCATAGTGTATTGAAATAGGTCTAGAATGACGTGTATCAAGTTTCCTGAAAATCGGCCCAGATTTAGATATAGCTCCCTTAAATTATATTTTCGTTCGATTTAACGTAAATGGTGCTCCAAAGTCCCTATATATCTTTCGATTTGCACGAAATTTGGCATAGGGTACCGAATTAGGTCTAGAATGATGTGTGCTAAGTTTCGTGAAAATCGTTCAGATATAGATATAGTTCCCATATATATTTTCGTCCGATGTAATGTAAATGGTGTACCAAAGTCAATATATATCTTCCGATTTGCACAAAATTTGGCATAGCGCAATGAATTAGTCTAGAATGATGTGTGCTAAGTTTCGTGAAAATCGGTTCACATTCGGATATAGGTCCTATATAATTTGTCTTCCGATTTAATGAAAATTGTGCACTAAAGACCCAAAGTTTGTCCGATTGCCACACAATTGTGTACAATGAACCGGCAAGGCTCGTTGAAATTGTTTAAAATTTTGATATAAGTTCTAGAATATATATTTTCGTCCGATTTTACACAAATTTTGCACAGCGTACTGAAGTTACTAAAGCATAACGTGTGGCAAGTTTTGTTGAAATCGGTTTATATTTAGATATAGCTCCTATATATAGCAAAAGGTGCACATTGTACAAAATATTGCACAATGTACGGAAATTAGTATAGCCTACCGTGTGCTAAGTTTTGTGGGAATCGGTTCAGATTTAAATATAACTCCCATATATAGTTTCGTCTGATTTTAAGTAAATGGTACACCAAAGTACTGAAATTAATATTACTTAGCGTGTGGAATGTTTTGAAATCGGTTTCGATTTGGATAGAGCTCCTATATATATTTTCTCCCGATTTTAAGTACATGATACACCAAAAATTCAAAGTGTGGCCGATATGCACAAAACATACTGAAATTAGTATAACTTAACCTGTGATAGCTCCTATATATATTTTCTCCCGATTTTAAGTACATGATACACCAAAAACTCAAAGTGTGGCCGATATGCACAAAACATACTGAAATTAGTATAACTTAACATGTGACAAGTTTCGATGAAATCGGTTTAGATTTTGATATAGCTTTTATATATTTTCGACCGATTTTTAGTAAATGGTGCACCAAACTACTCATGTTTATCCAATCGCCCGAATTAATATTAATTCCAACGGTGTTAGAAAGAGTTCATGTGTGGCTCTCGTATGAACTAAGATTATTGACTTCGTTCCAATATTAACAAAATGGCAGACCTTTAGAAAGATTTTTTGGAAAATTCGCCTATTTTTGACTACAACCTATGTAAAAAAATAAGGATTGGCTTTATCCTAGTTCATACGAGAGCTATACACTCTCAGAGAAACGTGTCAAAATTTGGAACCGATTGGATTATTAGTTTTTGAGTTATCGTGCCCGCCATTCGTAAAAAACTGCTTCGAGAAAAATGCGTTTAAAGTTTGAGAATCACTCTTGCCGTGACTTGATGCTGACACAATAAATGCGCTATATCTTTAAGAGTTCTTGAAATTTCACTTGAAACTTTGTATTGACATTCTAGAATTAGAGTAGTAGAATTAAATCAAAAAAATTTGACACCGAGAATGAGGGGTCCCCTTAAATTGATGAACATAAATTTGTCCCATTGTAAGAAGCACCTCTGTATCTGACCAAATGAGAAATTTAGTAAAGGAGAATGGCATGTTAATGGATCCGTTTTCATGTTAATGGTTCTTCAAAAATGCGACGTCTGTTAGGATTCATCTGTTGAATATACCCCAAAGTGGTGAAGGGTATCATATTATCGGCCCCTTCCGACTGTTCCTTACTGTTTTCTTGTAATTTTACGTCGTATGTCATATTTGTTGAGTGGTCGTTAGGGACCTCTTATATCTTTATTATTAACAGAGCCATTTCAAACACCCACAATAGAAATTTTCCCTCCCATATAAAATGTATCTATTTGTAAAATTTATTTCAATTTGCATACAAATTATTACTTCAATTTCAATTTTTAATAAAAAGGAGAATAATATACTTTTAATAACACAAAAACAGATTAATAGAAATAAATACCGAAACAAAAACAACTTTGCTGTGTTATGGTCAACCACCTTATTTAATGGTTAATTTAATTTAAATGTAAACGCACCACCCAGAAAACACCTTCAATACAATTATTGCCATAGAACTGTAACAACAACGTGTCGCAACAGAAACACCTCGTAATCTGTTGGGGCTGGCGCGTTGAAGGTGATGGTGGCGGATTTTGGTTCACAGACGGTAATTGCACCCCTCAGCTAAAAATTACACCGTAAAATATTTATGTATGTGTGGCGAAAAGTAGTATGGTGTGGTTGGCTGGCCTGGATTTGGATCATTAATAAAACAACTAAAAATTTTTTTCAGAACAAAATTTTTCCGTTGCTGTAAATTTTACTGGATTTTTAATGAGTTTGGCGGGGAGTATCATTTGGCTTTGTTGCAGTTGTTGTCTGTTTTTTGTTCTATATAATTTATTTTTGTTGCTGTTGTTCTTTGTTTTTGTGCATTTGTCGTTTTATTATTTCTGTATTAAATTATATAAATGGTCAAATAATAATAGCAACAATGCTGCGGAAAAGGGCAATAATACGAGCAGCAACAACAATAAGGGCCAAACAACAATAAAAACAATTGTGAGCGGGACAGCGAAAAAAAGTTCATTTAATCACTTAATTGTTTTATGCTCACAAACGCACACAGTCACCCGCACATTAATTTTTATATATTTTATATAACTTAATTAATTTAATGCGATTATTATTAGTTCAAATTTGTTTTATCGCGCAATTCAAATTGCCCACTCGAATTGTTGAAAATGTGTTTTTGCTGTCCTATGTTTTGTTTTTTATTCCATTTTGTTTATGAAGCGTATGAAATGTGAGTGCGTGCGTGAGTGTGTGCGAGAGACCCGTGAAAGGTAATTCACTTCAATGACTTTGCGGAGTTGTTATGCACGTTAGAGACAATGGCAATGTTTTGATTGAAAATAGTGGTTTTGTTTATTGTTAACAAAAAGCGATAAAAATTAAAAACAATTGAATTGTTGGCATTTATTTAATACGCATTTTATTGTTTTAAAATACAAGTTAAGTAATTGTTATTGTTGAATTGTTAATTGGCATTAATTTGCCAATAAAGTGATGTTCATATAAATTTTCACTTAGTTTATTTAGCATGTAATATGAATAAGTCAATTGGCAAATGAAGTTATATTCCACAACACGTATAAACTAGAGCAAATGAAGAATATTCCGAGAATAGAAAAATAGTGTATATGAACCAATATCAACATTGGAAAATTTGGTTCAAACCTTCACAAAACTTATAATGGGACAGGATCTTTATATAGGGGGTTATATAAAATCGTGGATCCACATAGAATTTTTTTGTTAATAAGTTTTTTATCCACCAAAGGCCACGAATGCCAAATAAAAGTCTCTTCAACATATAGTAACTGTTTCAGGGTCTTTATATAGGGTCTTTATATAGATACATGGATCCACATAGACATTTTGTGGAACATATTTTTTGTCACCAAATAAATTGTGGATCCACATAGAATGGATTATAATGGATTACCACAAAAAAATGGATTATCATTATATAGGAACTTTCCAGGTAGCCCAATATCGATTATTTTTAGTAGTAAGATTTCCTGCCATACCACAACCTAATCTTTTGAAATCTCGGTTTTCGCATGTTCATCGCGAAATGTATGCAAAATTTTTCAATTGACAGCATTCAGTTTTGTCTTTGTGATAAATAATTACGCAACCGGTGCGAAAATGAAGCCATCGAATACATTTCGAAATAGTCTTGCCACGGGGATAAAGTGGTCAGGTTCTGAAATTAACCCCGCATCAACATAAAATAAAACCGAAGCATACATTCAGGTACATCCCTGAATGCACGCCGTAAGGTATAATAGTTTTTCTTTTAGTAAACCATGTATAACTTTTGTCTTAAATATAGACCTCCTGCTGAGCTAGTCCTTTACAAAATTAATTTAAAACTGATCAGTAATCTTGATGCCTTTACAGCTATATTATTGTTCTGAGGAGGTCTACGGAATCACAAACTAGTTTCGAAGTGGAATAATTATACCCTTTAACACACTGTGGTACAGGGTGCTATGTCTTTGTGCATGTGTTTGTAACAGGCAAAAGGAATTGAGATGGAACCATGGTTCCCTTTGAGAATATGCATAGAATCACTTTCTGAGTCGATTTATGCATGTCCGTCTGTTCATGTTAAATTGTAAACAAACTGCAGGTCGCATTTATTCCCATATAGTTTTTCCCCCGATTTAAGGTAAATGTTACACCAAAGTCCCTAAATATATTTCGATTTGCACGAAATTTGGCACAGCGTTATGAATTAAGCCTAGAAATGTGTATGTTAAGTTCCGTGAAAAGCGGTTCCGATTTAGATATAGCTCCCACATATAATTTCGTCCGATTTAATGTAAATGTTACACCAAAGTCCCTAAATATATTTCGATTTGCACGAAAATTGGCATAGTGTACTGAATAAAGTCTAGAATGGTGTGTGCTTAGTTTCATGAAAATCGGTTCCCATATATAATTTCGTCCGATTTAATGTAAATGGTGCCCCAAAGTACCTATATATCTTTCGATTTGTACGAAATTTGGCACAGCGTACTGAATTAAGTCTAGAATGATGTGTTTTAAGTTTCGTGAAAATCGGTTCAGATTTAGATATATCTCCCATATATATTTTCGTCCGATTTAATGTAAATGGTTTGCCAAAGTTCCTTAATATCTTTCGGTTTGCACGAAATTTGGCACAGCGTAATGAATTAGGTTTAGAATGATGTGTGTTAAGTTTCCTGAAATCGGTCCAGATTTAGATATAGCTTCTATATGAAAAATTTAGAATCGGTTGCAGAATGGCATGGGTATTGATCCGATTTCATTTCACTGTCCTTTAAAAATGCGACGTCTGTTAGTATTCATCTGTTGAATGTACTCAAAGTGGTGAAGGGTATCATATAGTCGGCCCCGTCCGACTTTACTACTTTCCTTACAGGTTTCACCACGTGAAAGCCCATTATTAAGACATCACAGATTTCATGAATCGTCGCCGGCATTATAATAGATGCAGCCGCTCGCTTTATACATCCGAATTAAGATTAAACTTCTCAGCAGAGGCAGCACTATAGTGCGCGTTGAAGGAAGCCGGCTAACATAAGCTGAAAAGTGGCTGTAACATCAGAAACATTGAAAACGGATCGAGTAATGTGTGGGAAATCGCTCTCAAAATCAGGGATGAAGGATGATCGGATCCTAGATTCGAATGCAAGTTATTTTATTTGGAAATTTTAGTACAGAGTAGACGTAAATAATCATATGGGATCCGACTTATTTCTTTTTCTGCTCCGACTGTAGCGAAATTGGCCAAATTTGTCTGCGCAACCGGTAAGAGTATGAAGCAGTCGAAGACAATTCGATATAGTCTCGTTACGGGGATAAACTGGTCAGGTTCTGAAGTTCACCCATTACCTCTCAGATTTTAATTGAAACCTGCACAAAATTGAAACTGCAACCTAGTGTCGAAGTGGAACCATTTTGTAGTAAATTTATAATTTTTAAAAATTATGGCAATTTGTATGGAAGGTACCAGAAATTATGACACTTTTTAGATATACGTAATACATGTTTAGTATAAATATTGTGGAGGAGTTTCCAGAAGAATTCGTCCGATTGGGTCCCTTCTAGGGACTTTATTTAGATTTTGAAAATTATTACTTTTTTGGAAAAATTTAAATTTCACTAACCAGGCAAACAAACGGACGAAAATTTGTAAATCGACCCAAAATTTTTCAAAATTTTTAGTCCGAAGAAACTTGGGGCCTAAAACCAAAGTTTTCGTCGTAGAAACGTGTATATACCCTTATAAGACATTAGGCTGCGGATATAAATAAACGATGTTTATGCGCAACAAGTTACTATAGTGCATCCACATCCACTAACTATTTCCAACTTATCCTTCTAATTTCTAGAATACTTAATAACTACACGTTTTACCTATTCGCCATTATCATATTTTGGATTTAAAATAATTTATTAGATAAATCCCTACCAATAACACAAAAAAAGGAACAACAACACTTGTTGGATAATAACACTGGAGATTGTATAAATAATACTTTACATTGGTGGCGGTTCTCCATAATTAACTGGAATTTCTTTAATTTTCTTCATTGCAAATTTGAGCTTATTACGACGCTTGCCAATTAGTTTTATGACTGTGTCAGCTAAATTGTCCAAAGGACCAAAAGAAAAATACAAGAAATGAACAACCAGAAAACCTGGAAAAATCTAAAATACGACAAGGATGATGAAGAAAAACTCACAGTGAAATTAAACAGAAACGATAACATTCAAAACAAAACTCCATTAAGGACAAATGTCATACCATGATTAGGGAAAACAAGAGGAGAAGAAGAAATCCCATTCAAAGAAGGAGGAAGAAAGAAAACAACGCAAATACTTGTGTTTATATCAACTCTAATATATAAGAAGAGTATTAGGCCGTAACTAATTACCTAAACCTAAGAAATCCTCAATGATTTGCTTTCGCGGAACCTCTTCCTGCAAAACATCAGCAGCAGCAACAGCAAATAACACTTGCAATTACAAGAAATAGAAAAAAAACCAACAATGACAACAAAAAGTAAAAGTTAAGCAAAATGTAATGATATTTTGTGTACTTCTCAGTCGTCGTTGTCTCTTCCTCTTCTTCTAATTTCGCATTTGACTTAACTTGGCCTGACCACACAAGGATTACCACTTAGCTGGTCATTGGCTTTCGAAGACATTCAAATGCCAAAAGAGTAGATTAAAGCAACAACATCAACTGTAGGTAGGCCAGCAATTCTAAAGGTTTGGATAAAATTTGCATTTTATAATTAGTTGAGTTGTAATTGGATATGAGTTGAGAGAAAATAGTTACGGGAATAAGAATGAAACTTCAAAATTAGAAAACATAACAGAATGTACAACAAGATTTTGTGAAGTAGGTACACTTTTTACACAGCTTATACATATATTTTATGATTGATGATAAGGAAAGGTATAGAATTTATGGGTAACCATGGGTACACATTGGGGTAAATATATAATTATTTCCTTTTAAAATAGAAATAGAACATTTATTGTTCTTACACCTAAAAACGTCATAATGTTCGACAGAGCTTATCTTTTGTTAACCTTCCAATACATAAAATCGATCGAGATTTGTAGAGAGAGATCAGGAGAAAATCAGGATTATATAGAAATATAAACTTGCACTAAATAGGTTCTGTAAAGTAGATGTTCACCTACCAATACCCTTCTTCTATTGTCCACTTGCCAGGGAGATCTCATAAGTTGTGGACCAACAAGTTCCATATTCGGAAATCCATTATTTTTTCGGTAGATGGCTGTGCTAATAGATTTCTCTTAAAGAATCGATCAAACAATTTCAGATTTATGCTCGTTGGAAGGGTGACATTTTGTGGCAGTAAAAAATATTTTGCTGTTTTTTTTAGTGCATTCAGTTGGGAGTTTCAGTGTGTTACAAATGGAAGTGAACAAAGAGAAAACCTGATACATTTTACAGTTTTTCTTTAAGAAAGGCGAAAATTGTGAATGATGTTTATGGTTCCGATACTATAACTCCCAATTATGTGCAGGAATTTTTATACCCTTCACCACACTGTGGTACAGGGTATTATGTCTTTGTGCATATGTTTGTAACAGGCAAAAGGAAACGAGATAGACACATGGTTCCTTTTGAGAATATGCATAGAATCACTTTTTAAGTCGATTTATGCATGTCCGTCCGTCCGTCCGTCTGTCTGTCTGTCTGTGCATGTTAAATTGTAAACAAAGTACAGGTCGCATTTATGATCCGAATTGGATGAAATTTGGCATAGGTCACTTATTCGGCCCAAGGACGAACCCTATTGAAATTGGGAAAAATCGGTTCAGACTTAGATATAGCTCCCATATATATATTTAACCGATTCAATGTAAATGATCCCTATATATCTTTCGATTTGCACGAAATTTGGTACAGCCTAATCATTTAGGTCTAGAATTATGTCTGCAAAATTTCATGAAAATCGGTCCAGATTTAGATATAGCTCCCATATATAGTTTCGTCCGATTTCATGTAAATGGTGCATCAAAGTCCCTATATATCCTTCGATTTGCACGAAATTTGGCATAACGTACTGAATTAAGCCTAAAGTGATGTCTGCCAAGTTTCGAGAAAATCGGTCCAGATTTAGATATAGCTCCCATATATAGTTTCGTCCGATTTCATGTAAATGGTGCACCAAAGTCGCTATATATATATAGATTTGAAAGAAATTTGGCATAACGTACTGAGTTGACCGTAGAGTGATGTCTGCCAAGTTTCGAGAAAATTGGTCTAGATTTAGATATAGCTCCCATATATAGTTCCGTCCGATTTCATGTAAATGGTGCACCATAGTCCCTATATATCTTTCGATTTGCACGAAATTTGGCATAACGTACTGAATTAAGCCTTGGGTGATGTCTGCCAAGTTTCGTGAATATTGGTTCAGATTTCGATATCGCTCCCACATATAGTTCCGCCAGATTTTATGTAAATGGTGCACCAAAGTTGATATATATCTTTCGATTTGCACGAAATTTTGCATAGCTTACCGAATTTAGTCCGGAATGATGTGTGCCAAGTTTCGTTAAAATCAGTTGAGATTTAGATATAGCTCCTTATATTACAGATGGATTTAAGTAATTGATGCCCCAGGGAACCAATATATTGCTGATAGAACAAAACGTACTGAAATTAGTATAACCTAACCTGTGACAAGTTTCGTTGGAATCGGTTCATATTTGGATATAGCTTCCATATATATTTTCGTCGAATTTTAAGTAAACAATGCATCAAACTCCTCAGGTTTGTCAGATTGACATCAAATTTTGCACAACGAACATAATTGAGCATAGAATTATGTAGTCCCGTTTTCTAGAAGTACAGACATAGCCCAACGGATGACCTTTTGATATTTTTTTGAAGCCGATTTACATACTTTTGTCCCATTGTAATAAACGAATGACATGTTTATGGATAGATCTAGGTAGATTCACATTTAGATAAATATCACATATTTTATTTCATCCAATTTTATGTTAATAGTCCTGTTTAATATACCCATAGTGGTGAAGGGTATCATATAGTCGGCCCCGTCCGACTTTACTACTTTCCTTACTGGTTGATGTTAAAGATGCACCTCGCACAGGCAGGCCGGTCGTCGAAAATGTCGATAAAATCGGAGAAATTGTCAAAGTTGACCGGCATGTTAGCAGTCGTAACATCGACCAGGCGCTAAAAATCGCCCATAACTGTTTTGAACCATTTCTTTTTCCCCAACCTAATATTAGCTGTATTCTTTGTTTCTGTTGAAATCACAATAGAGCTTGAATCTTTGAAGAAATATTACTATTTTATTCTCTCCGCCATAGTACAGAGAGTATATTAAGTTCACGTGTAGGTATAGCTCCTATATAAGAGTACACCAATTTCTAATATTTTGTGGTTCTTGAGCGCACGTTTCAAACGAATTCGCTGAAATTTGGTACATTGGGTTCCAATTTTGTACCAAATTTCTCAACTAAAAAGTAATTTATGGGTCCACTTTTTCTGATAGCCACCCCTATATGACAGTAACCGCATTTTCCAATATTTTTGGGTTTTTGAGCGTACTTTTCAACCGAATTCGCTGAAATTTGGTACCTTGGGCTCTTATTTTGTATCAAATTTCTCAACTAAAACATTATAAATATAGGTCCATTTGGTACCCTCCAATTATCATTAATTTAGTACTTTATAAATAGATTTATAAGTAGAATATTGGTATTAGAACTCGCATAGAACGGTTCCAATTTTGGTCCAACTTGATACAAATATACTTCCGGATACCTGGAGGATAAAAAAATTCTCGGGACCCCGATATATGGTAGCAGCTTCACTATACCCTTCATTACACTGTGGTAGATGATATTTGTCATAGTCAAATGTTTTTTTATGATGCTATCACTCTCTGAGTCGATTTATGCATGTCCGTCCATGTTAAATTGTAAAGAAAGTACAGGTCGCATTTATGATCCGAATTGAATGCCAATTGTCACAGGTCATTTATTTGGCCCAAGAGCGAACCCTATGAAATTGTTTACAATTTAAATATACCTCTCATATATATTTATTTTCGGCCGATTTTCAGTATGTGAAACACCAAAAACGCAAAATATGGCCGATTGGCACACAACTTCGAACAACGTACTGAAATTAGCATAACCTAATGTGTGGAAAGTTTCGCTAAGGCCGGATCAAATTTACATATAGCTCCCAACAGCCTAAACTGTGGTAAGATTCCTTTAAATCAATTCACATTTGGATATAGCTTCAATGTATAGTTTCGTCCTATTTAAGTAAATTGTGCACTGAAGACCCAAAGTAAAGCCGATTATCAAAAAATATTGCACAACGTGCTATAGTTAGTATAGTTCGCTGAAACCGTTTCAGATTTAGATATAGCTTCCGTATAATTTCGTCCAATTTTATGTAAAAAACTGAGAGACCAAACTGCTCATGTTTGTCAGATTGACACGAAATTTTGCAGAAGCAATAAAATTGAGCATAGAATGACATTATTGTGTTTTGCTGAAATTCGTGCAGATGCAGACATCGTTCCCATATATTTAATTGCGCACCAAATAATCTACGGATGTCCAATTGAGATTTTCTTTAAATCCAATTAAATAAATTTAGCATCGGTTGCAGAGTGGCATACGTGTGGACTGATTTAATTCGGTTTACATATAGATAATGATCACAGTTTGTAAAGAACCAATTTAGAGTTTTATAATAATATAGAACTCCAAACATTAGAGTCGGGAAAACGAACGGGAGTCATCAATCAGGCTAGCACTCAGTCGCTATGGGGGGATTCTTGTTCTCCCATACACTAAATTCCATGGCCATTAATAAATAAATTTAGAGACTCCCTAAAACTATGGATAATAATAAAAAATACAAAATTGCAAACTGACCTACAAAATTTCAGGTGACTGTCGGAATTCCCCTATAGGTCAATTGATCTGAAAAAAAAACAACAACTAAAATTCAAGGCAAAATAACAACACTAACTCCAGCTGTTCCGGAGTTGGGGCTCTTTACCCTCCCTACCTGACTTAGCATACACCCATGTTATGTTACTGCTAAGTCCCATACATGCTACACCAAGTCTATATGTTGATCACACCCGGTAAGAACACTTAAAGAAAATATTTAGAAGTTCATTTTAATTCACTATTTATTCCTGAGAAACTTAATGTTAACGTAGCCATTTTTACTATCAATGTTGTAATTAAGTATTAATAGGGTATGATAGGATGTAAGCTAGATATTTAAAATTCATGTTTGTTTTGAAATAACTAATATATAATAAGCGATAGAGACTTGTTTGATAGCGTAGCGCACATTGGAATTTGATACTAGCAAAAATGAATCAAAACAAAATAGAAAATAAAAAAAATCAACAACAATGGTTTAAAAATAATTACAAGAGCGTTGATTGGTTTTTGCTAGTTGTTACGCAATTCAACAAGAAGAAATGAAATGTAAAATACAAAAAAAAGTAAGCAAAGCAAAATCAATAAGACAAAAATTTGTTAATGATCATTAACACTCACCATTTTTATGTGGATGTCGCCGCTGCGGGATGAGGCCTCGTCCTCTGCTGGCGCTGTTATTTATGTGCGTGATATGTAATTTTGCTTTGCTATGATGATTACTGCGTGTATAATTATCTTACAACTAAACTTAATTATCGATGATGTGTATTTAATAAATGTAAATGGAATGATTTCTTTCTGTTTTTTTTTATGTAGATCAGGTGAAATTAAGATGTATGGGTAATGATGATCTCGGCATACTATTTGGAATCGATTCTTTGTGATGACGTCATTAGAACTTCATTATGAACATGAGATGTGTGTATGAAATTACTTGGCTGACATGGGGGGGTTATGATATTGTTTGGTTGACTTCGTTTATTGGAAATGGTTGATAATGACCGTAACAAAATTGATTTATAGGGCCGAATATAGTGATTTCTTTTGCGATTTCCAAAGGCTATCCACGATAAGCCGAACATGAAAAATACCAGGCCATAATATGCTTATTCGGATGGTTCCACCTGGATTTGGGACAGATGTATTCTAGAATTCTGAGTTCGATTCTTGATAATCGCTTATGTAAATGGAACTTTATAGCTTCGATCGATGTTTTTGTTTTGGTTAGTCTTTCCTTTGTGATGCTAAATTCGATGTTGTGCAATTCTGTACTGTCAATGAAAGCTCCAATGCTTGTTGCACAGTTGGTCTTATGAAGGTTGATTATTTTCACTTATTCTTGCATAATCTCGGACACGTGGTCCGAGGATTTCTCAATGCAGAGTCTATTTTTCTGGGGCTCTAAATCTTGGCCAGCTTTTCTCAAAAAAAATATTATTTTTTTTTTTGCAAATTAGTGTACGAAAACACTTTGATGTTGGAAATTTCTTCTAGCAAAAAAAACAAAATTGAGCGCACGAGGTCTTCTTGATGATGTGATTATAGCGGTCTGCATAAGAAGGAGAATCACGTATTCAGAATTTTTTCTTTGGTTACACGGAATTTCATGTTATATTTTCTTACCTCGGCTAAAATTATTCGGTTTTTTATGAAAATAGTTAGAATAAAAATTCAGTAATAACTGGATTAAATCCAAGATTTTTTCCCTTCCTTTATAATTTTCAGAAGATTTTTTTTTTTTTTTTTTTTTGTTTTATTGGCGAATTACAAGTTAATTGTCTGATGCTCACAAAAGAAAAGAAAGTTGCAAAACTAAATCGCAGACAAGAAAGCTTAGGCCTTCCATAAGCACAAAGAGAACAATCAATTATTAGATGAAGAAATCAATTACGTGTTATCGAAACAGGCATGCATTTTTGTTTTTTTGTTTGTACAGTACTGAATAATGTCGTTAACAATGCTATGATTCAAAAGTTGTAATTTAAATATGTATTTGAAGATATCACATTACAAACCACATAATACCACCATTTTGTGGTATGGTATTATGGGGAGAACAAATCTGTTAAGGGCGAATATCCTTGGCGTGATAGGTTCCTATATTGTTACCATCAATATCCTGCAGAATATAGTAATGTGTACCAATTTTCTTATTAACTTTAGCCTTAATAAATAAGGGAGCTAATTTAGCATTAAATTTTTTTATTTGGTTGCTTTGGGCGAAATTCCTTCTGAAAACTTGGTCTCCAACTTTGTATGATATAGGGCGAGACCTCAAATTGTATTGCTTGGCGTTAGTTTCATAGGCTTGGGCTATATGGTCTTTCAGCTTTGATCTAATTAAATGTAATTCGTCTTCTCGGTTTAATTTTACACTACCCTCGTTCAGAATTTCTAAGTTCCTAAGAAGTTTATAAGAACTACCATGGGTAATCATTTCTAAACCAAAAAGGGCTTTAAATGGAGAACATTTGAGCGTTTGGTGAAATGTGTTTCGTAAGGAGCAGCTAATAAAGCTTAAATGCTGGTCCCATAGAGTGTGATCCTTGCACAAATAACTTCTAATACCGGCAATAATGGACCGGTTTACTCTCTCCGAAGCATTTGACTGCGGGGAGTATAGAGCGGTGTATACATGGGTAATACCTAACGATGTTAAAAAAGCATTAAAATCGTTGGCTTTAAACTGCGACCCATTGTCACTCAATAACGTTTCGGGAACGCCATATATATGAAACACATTTTTCAGCAAAATATCCGAAATAGAGGAAGAATTGAATTTTTTTAAAGGAAACAACCAGTGAAACTTGGTTAGATGGTCTAACACAATTAATATGCCAATATATCCTTGCTTACTACGGGGATAGGGACCTAATATATCTACATACATACGCTCGAAAGGTCTCGAAATTTCGGTTGCTTTCCCCATACTTGGCTTTAGGATAACATTTGGAGCTTTTGACGATTTGCATACGTCACATTGTTGGATGTACTTCCGAACGTCTTGTACAAGACCGGGCCAAAAGAAGCTACGTCGGATTAAATCCACTGATTTGACAATTCCACAGTGGGCTGATATAGGAGAATTATGAGCCCTAAAAATTACATTTTGCCTTAACTCCACAGGAACCCATAGCTTCCAACACGTGTCTTCCTGGTCTTCATTGCCATTATAATGATCGGTACGTATATAAACATATTGATCTACGACCTTGATGTCTGGGTATTTAGAAGCATCTTTCTGGATTTTAGAACGTAAGTTCTGATATTCTTCGCTTTGAAAATATTGTGACTCCAAATCTATTTCGGGCTCAGTTAAATTCATAGCAGAAACTTCAGGAATACGAGAGAGCGCATCTGGCACTACGTGGTCTTTTCCTTTTCTGTGTTTAATGGTAAAATGGAAGCCTTGTAGTTTGAAGACCCACCGTGCAAGACGTCCCGTCAAGTCTGGTTGTCTCATTAACCACGTTAAAGACGAGTGGTCCGTGACTACTTCGAACTCTTGTAGTTCTATATAGCACCGGAATTTGTTGATGGCTTCCACGGCGGCCAAACACTCACGTTCGGTCACACTGTAATTTCTTTGTGCCGAAGTTAATTTGCGTGACATAAACGCAATAGGCTTCTCGTTGCCCTGTTCGTCCAGTTGCACTAGCACCGCCCCGATACCATAATCGCTCGCGTCACAATGCAAGAAAAACTTCTTGGAAAAATCAGGGTTGGATAGAACGGGGGCTGTGGTGAGCAGTGTCTTCAAATGGTCGAATGCTTTTTGCGCTGCCTCGGTCCACTTAAATTTGATTTTTGTTGACAAAATTTCGGTTATTGGAAACACAATACTGGAGAAATTTGCAACGAACCTGCGGTACCAACCGGCTAGGCCTAAGAAACCTCGTACCTGTTTTATATTTTTAGGCACAGGCCAATTCAAAATAGACTCAACTTTTTGCGGGTCCGTTTTGATACCACCATCTCCAATAACGTAACCTAGATATTTAGCCTCAGTTACACAAAAATTCGATTTGGCAATGTTAAGGGTGAGATTCGCTTTCCTTAGTTGTTCAGCCAATCTTACTAGCACGGTGAGATGTGTAGTGAAGTCTTCCGAAACCACGATTAGGTCATCGAGGTACCCAAATATGCAATTTCTTAAATCCGGCGGTATAAGCTCATCAACTAATCGGCACATGGTGGCAGGCGCATTGCAAAGCCCAAAAGGCATTACCACAAACTGGTAGAGAGGTCTTCCGGGTATGGTAAAAGCCGTTAGAGCCTTTGATTCCTCGGTTAGACCAATCTGCCAGTACGCGTCCTTTAAGTCTAGTTTTGATATTATTCGAGCTTTCGGAAGCCTTGAAAAAATTCCTTCTATACTAGGTAAAGGATAGGCATCTTTTTTGGTAACCTGGTTTAATCTTCTTGCGTCTAGACAAAGTCGAACTTTGTTGGGCTTCAAAACCAACCGCATGGGCGAGCTCCAAGGCGATGAAGATGACTCGATAACCCCCAGGGATAGCATTCGGTCCACCTCCTGATACATAAGTTTTTCTACGGCGGGCGACACCGGATAATACCTCTGTTTGATTGGAGTAACGTTCTCAACTTCAATCTTGTGTTTTATAAGTTCAGTCCTACCAAGTCCCACTTTATCTGAGTTCGGGAACAAATCAACGACAGCCTCTAATTGCTGACGTTGAAATGGAGTAAGGGGGTATTCCCTTTTATTCGGATCAATAGACAATTCAGTCATTCCAGATATATTTGGTTCTAAATCGGTGGGACCTGAGACGATTACATTGGCAAATAGATTGGGTGCTAAGTCGAATTTTGTCCAAAAATCAAGTCCAAGAATAAGCCTTTGGCTTATGGTAGGAATTATGAGGATTTTCATTTTTTTAATTTTGTTTTTAAAATGCATATCGATATTCAAATACCCTGTGACTTTTTGTGCTACACCGTCGGCCGTTCTGACGGATGACTTTAAGGGGCAGAATTCTTTGTAGATACTAAAATCAATGTTAGCTAACTCCGACCCAATACAGGACACATTGGCTCCTGTGTCTAACAGTCCTAACTCACAATATGTCAAAAACTTAACGGAAGCGTAATATCTACGATCTTTCGCATTGTTGATTATCGTAGATAAATAAAACTTTGAAGTGAATTTTCTTTGTTTATAATATTGTCTTAACCGCAATGTGGACCGTTTGATAGGTTTTTTGTGACTTGTATCTATAGCTGACGTCTCAAATATTTCCTCTCTCTTTGCCAAGTAATATTCCCATCTTTTGTGGTACGGCAATTTAGGAAAAATCAAATCACCAGAATTATTTAAATTTTCACTATGACTATATGAGTATGGTCGTGGAAGTATGGAAATGTTTGCCTCTAAATCCATGCTAATTGAAGTATTGGGTTTTTGTTTCACATTAGGTGGTGTTTGTGAACACGACGAAGGCTCTGGATTTATGGCAGATTCAAGTTTTTTGGTTTCCACAGTTTCCTTTTGTCACATTTTGAACACTGTGGCTTATAAGTGTTTTTCTCCCCGCAACCATAGCAAAATATATTACGTTTGCCCTCACAGTCTTCCCAATAGTGCCCAAGTTCATCACAGTTCCAACATTTGACTGTACGTGATGCCTGTTGAACTGCATCAACTAATTGATTATTATCATCAGTTGAACAATGACGACTATCTGGAAAATCGATGTCAGCAATTTTCCTAATGCTTTGATTTGGTACAATCTTTGTGGGTAGAACTCTTCGGAACTGCTCTTCTGATAACAAGGACTCTCTCATTTGGACCAGTTTACGTAAATGCGAAATAGAAAAAATAGGAACATACAACAACTCGTGCCTAATTTCAGGTCGCAAATTCCGAGTTAATATTTCTATTATCTCCTGCTCCTCCATGGGTTGTTCAAGCCTATCAAGCAATGTAGAAATAGAATCGAAAAATGCCTCAAAGGTCTCGTTAGATTTCATTTTCCGGCTTCTTATTTCCTCTTTTATATCATAGGATGATCTAAACTCTTTGTATTGGTATTTTAAGGCTGCGCAAAATGGGTCCCACTCAATCTGAGGCACTTGCTTATGGTACCTCCAATACCAGTCTTGAGCTTTTCCCGATAATAACAAAGGCAAGTTTTTACACAACTGAGAGAAATCGTTATTTAAATTTTCTTTGGTCAAAGTTCTGACTCTATAAAGAAATTCGTCTACATTGATCCCATTATGAGACCCATCAAAGCGAATGTTCCAATCTCTTATTATAGCGGTTACCTTTTCAGGTCTTATGTTGTGGCTATCAATAGCGAAAGACAATGGTATCTGGTTACTGTTTGAATTATTAACCATAGAGTAATTATTAGGTGCAGTACGGTTAAAATTGGCGTTACAATTTTGTTGAGAATTTGAATTGGAATTTGGATCCGTCGCTATCTGACCTGCATTTCGATTTACATCGGAGTTTCGAGAAATAATGTTTTCTCTTCTCTCTGACGAAGGTACCAGATTTAAATTCTGTATCATTTTTGTTACCGAGTTTTCTACTATTCGGCTTATTTGGTCATAATCTATTGGAGCTTGAAGGGCCTGTGTATTTCGACGTTGATTCTCCCGGCTTTTATTTCGTAAAGGGGAATTTATAGGTGTGTATTGTATACCGCTCTCGGCCGCATCTTCCCTTCCAGTTTCCCAATCCCCGGAGGTATTTTGGAAACGATCTTGGAAAAGATTCCGGACCTGACTTCGGGTATTGTACGTCTTTGCCATCGCACCTCTGGGTCTTCCCCGATTGTTACTTACATTTCGAACTTTCTCTTTCCTAATCTCGGCCAAGGAACAATGTCTCTTGCAGCACGGACATTCCGGAGAAGTGGATAAATGATTTTCGATACAGCTTCGGTGAAAAGTATGGCTGCATTCTGTCAAAGTCACAATATCGTGATCATCGAGAATTTTATCTCCACAAACAACACATATATTCGTATTTTCTGTCGCAGAAATGTCAACATCAACCAAAGTTGATAAAGTCTGGGTAGGAGTTCGCTCCATCATGAATCAAAAATATAATAAAAATAAGAGAAATGGAAACAAAATCTAATTCAATTACAATATAGTGCTCTACCATAGGGTGTGAAACAACAAAAAATGACTTGATGAATAAAACAGTATTTTGCCATGAAAAAAAAAAATAATGGTATATTGCAAAGTACATAGGAAATAATTGCCTTTGACAAACCAGCAATTTCGTGACTCTTGCTCTAATTTATTTGGACAATAATTTGCCACCAGCAAATCTATTGTATATCCTAATATAAATCAGGTGCTGATACCTAAATCTAAACACAACCTTTTCCTGAATACTAATGGGGACTATATCGTTAAAATATCTTTAGGAAATACACAATCATACAACCAGAAAGAAATGCAAACGTTATTTTTGGTTGATATGTCCGAAAATCATCAAACTATCAAAAATCCAAAACACTTTGTATTTTTCCTAGATCTTGGAATCATATAGTCCATAAGATGTAAAATAAAGTGGTGATGAAATCTATAAAATAACTTGGATGGAATACAGGGGCCTGAAAACAATATATTCTTTAAGAAAATTATATTTCCAAGGCCCCACGTTGGGCGCCAATTTATGTAATGAACCAATTTAGAGTTTTATAATAATATAGAACTCCAAACATTAGAGTCGGGAAAACGAACGGGAGTCATCAATCAGGCTAGCACTCAGTCGCTATGGGGGGATTCTTGTTCTCCCATACACTAAATTCAATGGTCATTAATAAATAAATTTAGAGACTCCCTAAAACTATGGATAATAATAAAAAAAATACAAAATTGCACACTGACCTACAAAATTTCAGGTGACTGTTGGAATTCCCCTATAGGTCAATTGATCTGAAAAAAAAACAACTAAAATTCAAGGCAAAATAACAACAACACTAACTCCAGGTGTACCGGAGTTTGGGGCTCTTTACCCTCCCTTCCTGACTTAGCCTTCACCCATGTTATGTTACTGCTAAGTCCCATACATGCTACACCAAGTCTATATGTTGATCACACCCGGTAAGAACACTTAAAGAAAATATTTAGAAGTTCATTTTAATTCACTATTTATTCCTGAGAAACTTAATGTTAACGTAGCCATTTTTACTATCAATGTTGTAATTAAGTATTAATAGGGTATGATAGGATGTAAGCTAGATATTTAAAATTCATGTTTGTTTTGAAATAACTAATATATAATAAGCGATAGAGACTTGTTTGATAGCGTAGCGCACATTGGAATTTTGATACTAGCAAAAATGAATCAAAACAAAATAGAAAATAAAAAAATCAACAACAATGGTTTAAAAATAATTACAAGAGCGTTGATTGGTTTTTGCTAGTTGTTACGCAATTCAACAAGAAGAAATGAAATGTAAAATACAAAAAAGTAAGCAAAGCAAAATCAATAAGACAATTTTTTTTTAATGAACATTAACACTCACCATTTTTATGTGGATGTCGCCGCGGCGGGATGAGGCCTCGTCCTCTGCTGGCGCTGTTATTTATGTGCGTGATATGTAATTTTGCTTTGCTATGATGATTACTGCGTGTATAATTATCTTACAACTAAACTTAATTATCGATGATGTGTATTTAATAAATGTAAATGGAATGATTTCTTTCTGTTTTTTTTTTATGTAGATCAGGTGAAATTAAGATGTATGGGTAATGATGATCTCGGCATACTATTTGGAATCGATTCTTTGTGATGACGTCATTAGAACTTCATTATGAACATGAGATGTGTGTATGAAATTACTTGGCTGACATGGGGGGATTATGATATTGTTTGGTTGACTTCGTTTATTGGAAATGGTTGATAATGACCGTAACAAAATTGATTTATAGGGCCGAATATAGTGATTTCTTTTGCGATTTCCAAAGGCTATCCACGATAAGCCGAACATGAAAAATACCAGGCCATAATATGCTTATTCGGATGGTTCCACCTGGATTTGGGACAGATGTATTCTAGAATTCTGAGTTCGATTCTTGATAATCACTTATGTAAATGGAACTTTATAGCTTCGATCGATGTTTTTGTTTTGGTTAGTCTTTCCTTTGTGATGCTAAATTCGATGTTGTGCAATTCTGTACTGTCAATGAAAGCTCCAATGCTTGTTGCACAGTTGGTCTTATGAAGGTTGATTATTTTCACTTATTCTTGCATAATCTCGGACACGTGGTCCGAGGATTTCTCAATGCAGAGTCTATTTTTCTGGGGCTCTAAATCTTGGCCAGCTTTTCTCGAAAAAAAATATTATTTTTTTTTTTTTTTTTGCAAATTAGTGTACGAAAACACTTTGATGTTGGAAATTTCTTCTAGCAAAAAAACAAAATTGAGCGCACGAGGTCTTCTTGATGATGTGATTATAGCGGTCTGCATAAGAAGGAGAATCACGTATTCAGAATTTTTTCTTTTGTTGCACGGAATTTCATTTTATATTTTCTTACCTCGGCTAAAATTATTCGGTTTTTTATGAAAATAGTTAGAATGAAAATTCAGTAATAACTGGATTAAATCCAAGATTTTTTCCCTTCTTTTATAATTTTCAGAAGATTTTTTTTTTGTTTTATTGGCGAATTACAAGTTAATTGTCTGATGCTCACAAAAGAAAAGAAAGTTGCAAAACTAAATCGCAGACAAGAAAGCTTAGGCCTTCCATAAGCACAAAGAGAACAATCAATTATTAGATGAAGAAATCAATTACGTGTTATCGAAACAGGCATGCATTTTTGTTTTTTTGTTTGTACAGTACTGAATAATATCGTTAACAACTCATTCAATGCAATATTAAACAAACCAAAAAATAAAATCAGTCAGGTATGATTCAAAAGTTGTAATTTAAATATGTATTTGAAGATATCACAAATTTCCCCAAATTTATCTTCTTTTTTTTCGCATAACCCCCTTTTTAATCTCACGATATAACAAATATGTTTTGTTGGTATATATAATACCCAAAAAAATACTAACAACCAAACTCAATAATATATGCAAAATGTTGTTTTGCAACAAATACTATTTGTACACGTATTTAAAATAAATGTTGTTTACAAAACTTCTATTTGTGTGGTTTGAATTATATGCTTTTCTGTTTATATTTCGCGTATCACATGTAATAATGTGAGTGTGTGCGTGCGTGTGTGTTTATTTACGCGGTTGTAATAAATCTTTGGGACTTGGGGTTTTCTCTTTGACATATAATGCCTACCTTAAAGTTTGTTGTATATTATATTGAAATTGACACAATTCACAGCTGGTACAGCGTGACATACTAATCCATCTTTCAAGGCAATGAATGTGAACATATGTCAGGGAGCCACGGCACAAACATGGTGACACTAATCTAGAAGAAATATAAAAAGGAAAGAAAAAAGTTCACAAACAAACAAAAAATTAAGTTTAATCATTAGTAAGTAAGAGAAATTGATGAAAGTGATAATATGAAGAATGATGAGATAAATTTAACACAGTAATGAGTTTAGTTTACAAATAATTTTTATTGTGGGTAAGCATCTGCATTGAATACATGGAAATACAAATAAATAGGTCCTGTATAAAAAAACAAATATTTAGAAATTCCATGCCTAATATAGGCTTAGAAAAAAACATTTAAAAAATCCATGCCTAGGCTTAGAAATAAATATTTAAAAATTCCATGCTTAAAAAAATAAAAAATCCACGTCTAGGTAAAAAAAATTAAAAATTCCACACCTAGGTAAAAATAATTTAAAAATTCACGCCTAATATAGGCTTAAAAATGTTTAAAACGCTGGGCTTCGGAAAATTCATACCGTCCATATGAAAGACCTACATCTCATATAGACCTCGAAAAAATGATTTAAAAAGAATCAAAGCTCATATAGACCTCGAAAAAATTATATACGAATTCCACGCCTAACATAGGCTTAAAAATGTAATATATTTTCACGCTTTATATCGACGCCTCCGAACCATAGTATGCTAAGTCTGAAAAGTGAGTTTTTCAGTAGAAGCTTTCAAAGTATGGAAGTTTCTTTAATCGTACGTGCCATGCTAAGTACATTTTTGCTTATAACTTTGGTTTGGATTGGCCGATGATTACCAAAATTTCAGTGAATTTAAATTAAGGACCATAATATCTAAAAACGTGAAGAACTTTAAAACATGCTAAGTCGACTAAGCATACTATGGTTTGGAGGCGTCGATATGTACCTTGGCAAAAATGTTTTTAAAAATCAACGCTTCATATGGACTTTTGAAAAAAATATAATTATGGGCTTAGGAAAAAATATATGAAAAACCTACACCTCATAGGGACCTCGAACAAATTATTTAAAAATCTACACCTCATATAGACCTCGAAAAAAATATTTAAAAAATCCACTGGTAATTTTGACATTGCAAATACTATTAATGAAATCCACGAATAATATAAACGGCGGAGCAAAATTATTTAAAACATTTATGGACCTTGAAAACATTAATTTAAAAAATCAACGCCTCATATGGACCTTGAAAAAATTAATTTAAAAAATCCAAGCCTCGTTTAAAAAAATCCATGTCTCATATGGAGCTTGGAAAAATTATTAAAAAAAAATCCAAGCTTCATATAGACTTTGGAAAAAATATTTATAAATCCAGATAATTGTATTACTTACTTATCTGGATCTTCACAATTATGGCATATTCGGCATACATAGGACGGAATTGATTGAAGTGAAACTGATTGCAGGTTGTGTTCATTGTTCTTTTGATTTGGGCAGGTTTGTTTAGAACTACCAGGGTTTAAATTGAGGTCACTATTTTCCATTGCATTTATGTATGTTGCTTCTCGAAAGGGCGATGGTGTAAAATTTTGAGATTTTGATATATTATCACGTATTTCCGCCGAACTTGGTATATTTGTGTCTACAAGTTTATTAAGTTGACGTCATAATTTGTTAATTTGAAAAATAATAATAAATTACCATTTGTTGTGACACTTTCTTCCATTTTTAACAGAAAATTTCATATAATTTGTTTTCATAAAAAATATTCAAATTTCGAATGTCTCTTGAATAAAAGGTGGTTCAAAAATATTTTTTTATGTACATGGATTCGACTTCTGCACCCAGTATGTTAATGCTTCATTCCAGTACTTTTTTTTTAAATATATTAACAATTTTATGTAAAATAAATTTAAATTTGAGCAGCATTTGGGGTTTTGGTATACAAGAACAGACACTTTATCTCTCCTCCATTGTCCAATCAAAAGAAATCCATGTTTAGCCAATATAGACAATTACATTTGGGAATAACAAATATTGTGTGCAAAAAATAAAACTGTCAAACAAATCCAGTTAACACAAATATTTCGTACACAAACTCCTATCCTTATCTATCCTTGAACCAACCAAGCAGCAATTGTGCTCTATTCCGTCCTTACCAATTTACGCCAACATACATTTATATTCTTGCCTAAAATTTCTCTAAACATTTATAACCGTTTATTTTAAATTTTTCAGTTGTGAACAGCTGTTAAATCGTTTTACCCACTCACTTTTGCCGAGTTTACTACTCCCCTGCTGCCCTGCATTTTGTTCTTAGCCGTTATCCTTGTGTATTTAACATTATATTTAATGCATGACAATGTATTTTGGTATTTGTTGTTATTTCAAGCAAATAAATACTTAACAAATTGGCCATTCTAAAGTGTAAATAGGATATGGTTTTGTGTAAAAATAAAAATCTCTTTTCACTTTTGTGTACATCATCAACTCCCATTTCTTGGAGAATCAAATCCCACAGCAGCAGCACCACCACCTCCAGTGCCATCACATAGATGGACCACAATGAGCAAAAGAAGAAGAATAACAAAAGAGTATTGTTTTGTATTCACCAATTGTTGTTGTTGCTGTTGCTGTCATTGTTGAAATTTCCTTTTATCCTTTAGCTTAGTAATTGTTTTCCCTGTGTGTTTATTTGTAGCTGAATGTGTGTGTGTTTGTGTCTGTCTATGGGCCAAGAAGGAAATCTTTTAAAACAAACTTTTCACTACTTTCATTGCGGTTGTGGTGGCTGGTGATGCTTTTGTTTTGTAGCTCCTACTCGTTCGCCTTCCTGCCTGCCACTTTTCCATATTGAATTTAGAATTACGAAAGCAGTTAAAAATGTATTGCAATTTGTTTACTCCCATAGTGCATTATCAAAACATTTAGTTTAGTTTTTAGAACGAGAAATGAATGGACACAACAACCCAAACAAACTCCAGGGTTTAACTTTCAGAGGTAGGTTTTTGTTTTGCTGGGAACCGGGGGAGAGAGAAACAGAACAATGACCAAAAACGGGTTGTGTGAAACACCCGAGATTTTAACCTACAACAATGCATGGTATTTTGCAGAAGTTCCATGGCCAGCAACAGGGTGTGAATATTGGTGTTGGAAATGTGGATATATACTCAAATATTTCTTTGAAATATTGTGGTAGAACGTAATCGAAGAGGTGAGAATTTCACAGGTTATAAGAAAAGACGAAATGTACAGAAAAAATCAAGAAATTCGATCGGAGTACCATATATAGTACTATATTTCATACCCGAACATTTTTAGACGATCTGTTCAGACCTGGAAGAGATTGAAGGACTATAATATTATTTGGAAAGGAAACGAGATAGACATATGTTTCCTTTCGAGAATCTACATAGAATCACTTTCTGAGTTGCTTTATGCATGTCCGTCTGTCCATGTATTCTTATGAACAAAGCGACGATTTTACTTTATTTTTTTATGATTACTTTTCGAAAGATGTTGGAAAATTTGTCTTGTCCCAATATTAATGTATATTCAATTCTTCTTTGACACACCCTAATATAAAAATATATATTTTCATATATATCCAAGTATTTGTTTAGTGTTTTGTAGGATTTCCGAAAAAACCAAAGCAAAAAAGTTTCACTTCTGGTATTTAATGAATTATTTAATAACAAAAACATTTAAAATGTACCACTATACTCGCTACCCAGGCTCTGGAGTATAGAAAAGGGTATATCAGTAGCAGCAACAGCCAGCATCAATATACAGAAACTAAACAACGGATGCAAAATATTCGACAAGAGAATGCACAAGTTTCGTTTTTAGGAGAATGAAAATAAAACCAGCACCTGAATTGGGTTTTAAAACAATATGACCAACAACAACAAAAAATACAAATGAATCCCCTATTTGAAATCTAAAACAATTCCGTTTTCCCAGTCGGATTGTGGTGAGATTTCAAGTTAGTACGGTGATGAAGGCTAATAAGAATGTTTAGCGAACGAACGTTATTATGAATAATAGAAGCCGTTTTGGTCGTATCTAAATGTTATTAGCTATTAAATAATTAAAATTTAAGTTTCGAACACGAAATTTAAAAGTTGTTAAGCAATGATAAACATAAAATGGCGTTTTCGAACTTATATACAATATGTCGTTTTTGGAGATTTTGTATATAGAAATCTGATGTTATTTTATTGTCAATTGAAAACATGTAACTTCGTAATATAATAGTCATTTGTTTAATATAATCTGCTCCATATTTCACATACGCCCCAATTAAAGTTTCTTAAGTCTTCCCAACCATCAATTTATCTTAACATTTCTGAGAACTTGTAAATTCTTTTTTTTAAGAACATTTGTTGTTTGATTCCAAGTTTGTTTTTTTTTACTTTAAGCTCATAAGTCTTATATTTATCTCCGGCTGCATAAATCTCACAAAAGACCATAACATTTATAAATAGAAAGAATAAAAAACAAAACTTCCCTTTACCACAAATAAGCCACAATAGAACTATTAAGAGAAACATATCGTATCTTGTAATCACTTAAAAACTCGAAGATGTGATGAAAAACTTCCATGCCTTCCAATTTATATCTCACTCACCACACACACAAACAAACTTGAAAAGAAAATCCCCCTATCCAGAATTTATTACATTTTAGGTAAATTTGTGTGAATAACACAACGATTTGTAGTTATGGATGATATCCGCATGTCAATGGTATGTTTGTTTGTGTGTGTATGTATTTTTATAGGAAATCCATTCTAAATCCCAGTCCATTTTTTGTAGTCATCAGTTTTCCGTTTGGGAAAGTAAACCCCTTGGCTACTGTTTTTATTTATTTATGTTTGTTATTGTTTTTCCCATCTTATATGTTGTTGGTGTTGTTTGTTGACACAGATAGATATTTTGACACGAGATTTGTTTATTTATTTGGTTTTAAGGATTTTGTTTTTTCATTCACAAGTGTTTTTGTTATTTTTTTTCCTTGGCTATACCTTTTCACATTGCCACATTTCAAAGATATATTAATTTTTAATGTCTCACTTTTGTGCTACATATGAATGGGAATTACAGTCTATGGTTACTTTTTGGAGATGAAATGATTTTTTTAAAGAGATAATATAGAAAAAAAATTGTCAAAGCTTTGCCGAAACACACAAAATATCGTGTGAACAAACAATTTCAGCATTTATTATTCTCACAACCATTTGACTCAGCCTATGGCTATACACTTTGCTCGAAATATTGGTATTACACTCCAAGTGTTTTCGGGCCTAATCCCTTTCAGAGAATTTGTAGTCGATTTACAAATGTCCGTTCGTCTGTCTGGCTAGTTCGCACGATTCTATCCAAACTTTACGCATAGTAAAATTTCTTTCAAACTTAAATCAAATTCGTAGATTGTGAATATTGGTTTACTCTTTCTGGTATCTCACCACAAAAAGGCCAATAATTTGATGAGGATTAATTTTATATTTTAATGCAGTTGTTGTATGTGATCTGATTCAAACTTTGCCTGTATAATGTTTGGATATAGGGCTTTATCGGCCCACTCCTTCTGTAAATTCGATCCATTGATTGCATATCGTACTATTTTTACAATACCTAATAATCGAATTGTTGCACCTCGATACTAATACTAGTGACCGACCAAAACAGCATACCAAAGTCTGGAAAAGTGTATACAAGGATGTAAAAAGCTGAGGGTATATCAAGAACAAGAACGTTCAGATCTGAAGAAATTCTAACCCCAACATTTTAAAAATTCTGGAAAATAATATTATCCTATGTTTAAGATTAAATTCCTAGGCAAATTTTAAAAACTCCTATACCGGGTCTTACATATTTAGCCCCAGTTTTCAATCATTTACTAGTTCCATGTGCCAGCTATAATTGCGATTTTTTGTTGGAATGAATGGTCCATAAAAATTGAAGAAAATTGAGGAAATATTCTATTGTGGATTTTAAAGACAAAATATAGGCGATCCGGCAAAGCAATGAGCCTGTTTTTAGGAACGAACTTTTTACGGATCATATATGAAAGAATTTTAACCAAGTTATTGTACTATTTCTTATATACATTTTAAAACATAATAATATAAGCCTTGTAGTCTATTTCAAAAAATTTAAAGATTTAAGAGTCTAATCGCAGTCACTGTATATTTATTTATATTGGTCCATCTTTTCGAATATTACTGTACCGTTCGCTTTTACATATTTTTATGGGTCTGCCGATTTTCCCACTGTCTGTAATTCGAATTCTCTCGAGATATGTATAATACGAGCTTTATTTAAAATATATAAATTTTGGTGATATGTCTACAGATTTTAATTTGTACACCATTTTCACCTATGTGTTTTTCCCACGTGCGACAGAAGGGAATAATTTCGCATGCCCGATACTGTTGCTTTTTTTAAATATCACTTTTCTTTCTCTTGCTTTTTTGTCACAAGAGTGACAGCGATTCTATAATTCTTAGGTCTCGGTTGGAGATCAAATAAAATATTTATATTACGATAAAAAATTCAGTTGAGGTGAAAATAGGCCTTATACACATTACAATGAAAAAAAAAACAAAGAAATTCAATAAAAAAGGGGAAAATATCAACCAAAATCGTAATGAAGAATTTAAAAGGAAACAAAAACATATACAAATATCTAGGTTTATAATTTTCAAACGAAAAAAAAGTACACAAATATTTAGGTTTGTAATTTTTCATCCCAGCACTCTTTTTTATAAATTTCAACATTTATAAATGTTGGAAAAACTCCGAAGCCATTTTCCTCCGTTAAATGTCATTAAGTAATTAAATTGTCAGAAAACTTAAGGACTCCCATAATAGAATAAAAAGGGGACGCAACTAGTCCCACTTAATGGGGCATTCTTTTATTACGCCTAAACATGCTCAATGACCATGTATTATACGGGTTGACCTTTTTTAGATGAAGTAAAATGTTGAGGAAACAAAGTGTTAACAAACATTAACACTTCATTAATAACCACAGGCATATAATTAGCTATTGTTACTATTTTTATTTGCGGGCTTTTTTCTAAATGAAAAATTTTCTCCCAGATTTTTCCACAATTTATTATTAAAGTATACTCATTTTTAATATTAAAAATAAAACTCCATCCATCCATTCAACCCCTACATTTCAACATCAACTTTCGTAAATCAACGATTTCATCATGCTTGAGAGCTTTTTATTTTAACGTATTACGTGATTTAAATGCTGTTGAGACAATCCCAAAAGCCCTTAATTCATAGCTGTTTTGGGGTAAAATGTAAATAAAATCTGTCTGGAAAACGGCGAGTACAAATATTTGTTTGTGTGTCGCTTTAAAAACCCCCGGGATATTCAATAATGTTGTAATAATTCTATATTAGAATCACAGACAATTTTGAGAAACATATTTTGTTTTTGGCTTGGTAGTTATTGGTTTATTTTTGTGTTTGATTTGTGGTTTTCTTAGCTTAGCTTTTGTGTAAATACGTATACGCCTAAGGTTAGGTCTATGGCATTTGGGGGCGTATGAATTATTGACATCAATCATACGCTTCAGTGAGCAGAGTATTTATTTATGTTTATATGTTATTTGAATGTCATCAGATGAGAGGCAAACTGTGGAATTTAATTTTAGACGATCTAATGCCACAAGAAAATGTCTTTTTAAATTTAATATAGAATCAAAATAGAATAATCATAAAGCTACGTAAAATCCAAATTTGTCTTGTATGAATTAGTAAAATTGCAATTCTGTTCACTACAAAAAAAAGAGTGGACCGAAATTTTCAATATTGGAATGTGATCATTGTTTGTAAGAAATATTATGATGCACATAGTTTAGATGAAATCGGTTACTCCCTTCGAGCATTATCGTACGCACCCAGCCAGCTAAACAGACAGATCCTATCGATGTTGACAAATATGTGAAAACTCATAAAAAGCCATACATCATTTTTCAAGATATATATTGATCTACCTATTTAAATTAAGTTTTAAATCAAAAGAGGACTGAAACTACGCATTGATGGTTATGATATAAAAAAGATTACATTTGGATAAATTGACCAAAAACTTGTGAAATTCAATTTTATATTTACAAACGTGATTTGTAGGCACCCTTTTCTCTTCAGACCCTTAAATTTCCTTAGACATTCTCCTCGTTTTGTCATTATTTAAATCCACAAAAAAAATAATTTAAACTTTCACATCTGTCCCTTTCTATGGAACAACAATGTAATCAATAATAAATATTCTCCATATTTTTGTGTGACAACATTAAAACTGTCTGCAACAAAGTTTTCGAAATCTGTAGTCAAACAAAAACACCTGAGAAGTTTCGTTAACAGTTCTTCGTTTGTTCGAAAACAATTTCACCTAGAAAACTTTTTAATTTTAAAATATTAATATCATAATTTACTTAAATATTAATTATTATAAATTTTCAAAATAGCTGACAGTTGAATATTTTACGCTCCAAAAACACAAGAACAAGAGAAAAAGGAAATTAAGGCCATAAGACAATTCACTGGACATGCCGGTAAATTCTCTTGAAAAGTAGAAATAAGAAATGCCGAACAACAAGAAGTAGTCTTGAAATATTTACATAGTAGAAAAAAATGAATGAGAAAGGACTAAAAGGACCTTGTTGTTGCTGTTGTCGTCGTCCTCAAATACCTAAAAACCCATTGAACCAATAAGAAATTTCAAATGCTTTTCATTCTGACTACCTTTTGCAGTAAGGACCGGCAGTCATTGGCATTGGTGGTTGATGATGATGTTGTTGAACACTTAAAAGTTGTCAGTTGAGTTCATGCAGACTTTTTGCCTTTTAACTGGTCCAGTTCTTTTTTTCCTTTCTCTATCTTTGTCCCTCTTTTGCCAGTGGACAAAAGTGTAATTAAAATTAAGTATCAATGGCACAACAATGGAGAGTAACATCTTTTGTTCGGACACAGAACAACAATGCAAAACGAAACTAAAGTCATTAAATAAATAAAAAACAATGTGTAAATAAGCAGTGAATTTATACCTTGAACTTTATTTTAAGGGTTTGGGGCGGGGTAGCAAACAAAATTTCTATTTCTTATTACCTAAGAGTGGAAAGAGAAACCATAAAAATTACAAATCAAGAACAAAACAACTATAAAGGATATAAAAATATTTTCACGCAATCAGCAAAATGAGACAAACAAAAATACAACCAAACGCACACATACATTCCTAAAAGGAAAGCACAGTGTGGTGGTACTTGGAGCACAGGATCAAGGCTGTGTTTTTGGTGGAACAATGCCACAGCAAACCAAAACGAAGAAAACTGCATGACAGAGTAAAACTTGGAAACTTTCAAACACATAAAAATAAAAACCAATTTAAGAAAAATAACAATTTGATTGTGACACCACACATACACACACACAAAACTCAGCAACCTTCATGGAAGTGGAATGCTAACAACCTCCCTTGAGACGTTCGTGTCAACACATTTGTATGTACACCGCATGATGATTTGGGAATCATAGCATTTATGCCAGCTTACTGTTTCCACATTATATAACAAAAATATGTGCGATTATATGCCACCTATGTGGGTAAAAGTGGTGTCGAAGTGGCAGGAGAACGAGTACCACAACGAAAAAAAACCTTGAAAAGATTTAGGCAAAAATTTCAGTAAACATTTCACAAAAGTGACGAAGAAAAATGAAATGAATTTATTTTCATATTTATGGAAATTCCTAAGCATAAACCCAAAGTATTGAAACAAAGACTTAATATCATGCAAAAACACACACACTCACGCACATCCAAAAGCTGACAGAAGATGGCTTTAAACAATTTTACAGCATTGGGTAAATAAATTAGATTATCGGAATATAAAAAAAATTAATGGAGTTAAAAGTATATGCAGGCAAGGTAAATACGTCCATAGATGTCATCAGGGCGTGTACTCCGTGAGTTGCAGCTCCAATGCAAAATTTCGTTGGCCTTAAATTATTATGTGTACACTGTCCTAACCTCTAATATATCGTTATGGGCTCATGAATCTCCAGTTTGAGTCTATAATAACTCTCAATCTATAAATATCTCCCGATTGACAGTTCGTCTGTAAAAACTGCATCAACTCCCTAAGTTTCAACTAAAAACTATCTCGGTTTGTCTCTAACGATTCCCTTCAGGTAGTTTTCTATAACTCTCATTTAGCTTCTAGCAATATTTTAGCTCGTCTATAAAGAATCCCTTCAGCTCGTCTATGAAGGCTTTCTTTCAGTTCGTCTATAACAGATTCCCTCCAGCTCGTCTATGAAGGCTTCTTTTCGGCTCATCTATAAAATCCTCTCTTCGACTCGTCTATAAAACCATCTCTTCAACTCGTCTCTAAAAGACTCCCTTCAGCTCGCCTTAATACATAAATACTACCTTTAGCTCATAAAGACTCCATAAAGACACCATGCAGGTTATCTCTGGACTGCCTTCGGATTATTTATGGTCTCAAATGATCGCCTTGAGTTCCTTTTTCCTTTTTCCATTCTTTGTTTTTTAGCTTTCGTTTGATTTTAACCTCTCAATTCAGAAGACCAGTGACTGTATCTCTGGTTTGCATGATTATATTATGACGACGTCTTGTTTGCCATTTTCGTTGACATTCTTTTAATGTTCATGACTTTTATTATTTTCCATATTTGGATTGTATTTTTTGCCCTTTTTAAGGGGGTTTTATTTATTTACTTTTTTCCTTTTCTTCATTGCTGACATTGTTGCTCTAAATATTGTCGGTTTATGATGATTGTTTTATGGTGACTGCAAAAAACACACAGCAAACCTCTTCTACCCACACACATAAACAAACACAAAACAGTTGGATGCCTTTAAGAAGGACATTTTTTTATAAAATTTATTTCGAATATTGTTATGCAAAGCCATTGAAATAATTATTTTTCTAAAAAAAACGATGTATTTTCTTTTTTCACTTTTTAGGTTTCTTGGATAAGAAAACGTGATTTACATATCCTAACAGCAGGTTCTACCACCTATACATCTGATCAAAGATTTCAGGTGAGTTTGGATTTTGTGTGTCTATAATTTTCTATGAAATTATGAAAACAATAAAAAATCATTTTTTCTATTTGTTTTCATTGTGTAAATATATGTAGGTCCTGCGTCCTGAAAACTCTGGCAATTGGACATTACAAATCAAATATCCACAGCCGCGGGATTCTGGCATATATGAATGTCAAATAAACACCGAGCCAAAGATGTCCTTATCATATACTTTCAATGTTGTTGGTAAGTTATGAGAAAGTGAAACGATAAAAATGTATTACAAAAATATAAAAATATGTAAAATACTCTTCGAGAAAGTGTAACTTAAAAATCTTTATTGTGTTAAATAAATTTTATATTGATTTTTCTTTGTGAACTTTTTAATATATTATTCGATTTTGTAAATTTCGAATATTTTATTATATTCCATTTTTTTTAATATGTTGTTTTATTTTTGAAATATTTTTTATCTGTAGGGGTATATGGTATAAATAAAGTTATATATATTTTGTTAATAGTTCTGTGTTTTATTTTTTTCAAAAAGGGTTATGAAATATAAACTTTCCAGATATTCTTATAAAAATAATAATTAGGAAATTCAAATTGTATGTAGTTTGCGCCTAAAAATATGCTCTGAAACATAATTGGAAGAAATAAACTACGAATTTGGTAGCACTGGCAAATGTATACGGATAGCGCCATCTATTGATATACATGATTCAAATTCGGCAATTCATTTTTCAAACACATCAACATACATATATACACTCGAATTCTGAAGCACGTTAAATCTCATTTTTCATTGAAATAATGCAGTAAATTAATTTTTTTTGTAGAAAATTGCAATAATTTTGAAAAAATCTTATAGTACGTTTACATTGTACAGGATTTCATTAACCCTGTGGGTTTAAATTGTCAATTCCATAGTATATATGGAACAAATAAATCCTCATAAAGTAGGTTAGTCCGATAAAAAGTTCTAATGTAAATGCCGTTTTGTACTATATAATAAAACCCATGACGATTTTAGAATTGCTTTCGAATTGTTTCCTAGCAAATAAACCACGCCTATGGAATAAGATAAACCATATTTATTAATAAGCCACGGCTATGGTAGGAGTTAAAAATAATTTAAGAAATAAGTCACGCTTATGGGTTCAGCTTAAGGAATAATCCACGCTTAATGGGCGGAGCATAAGGAAAACTATGAAGTAAGCCAAGCCTTTGGGCGGAGCTTAAGGAATAAGCCACGGCTATGGGCAGAGCTTATGGAATGCATATGAAATAAGCCATGCCTATGGGCGGATCTTACGTAATAAATATGAAATAAGCTGCGCTTATGGACGGAGCTTATGGATAAAATATGAAATAAGCCACGCCTATGGGCGGAGCTTTTGGAATAAATGTGAAATAAGCCACGCCTATGGGCGGAGCTTTTGGAATAAATGTGAAATAAGCCACGCCTATGGGCGGAGCTTTTGGAATAAATATGAAATAAGCCACGCCTATGGGTGCAACCTATGTGTGCAACATATAGAAACGCCTATGGGTGCAACATATGGATACAACCATGCCTATTGGCGGAGCTAAAATTTTTTTACTAAATAAGTCACACATTTGTAGGGAGCAATTTTGGGCGGAACTATAATTATTTATGCGATAAACCACACCTATAGGCGTAGAGATTATGAAATTATTCTCGCCTATGGGCGGATTTTATTCAGTACTAAGAGTTTAGTACTTATTTGCATTTAGTTTCACAAAAATTGTATAATTTCTTATAGTTTTCAAGCAAAAAAACGAATTTAACGTGGCCCAGATTTTTCGTGTATATATGTATGTTGATGTGTTTGAAAACTTGTTTGGCCAATTTGAATCATGCCATTCAATAGATGGCGCTATCCCGACACATTTCCCAGTGCTACCAAATTCACCGTTGAAAACAAAATCGAGCATATTTTTAGGCGCAAACTAAGTATTATTTGCATTTTAAACTAGAGCAAAATAAAAAACAACACATTTTTTATTTTTTTATAATTAATGAAATCTTCTTTATTCTATTTTATTTATTAAATGTACATATAAAAAGTAAGGTTCCTTTACATTTAATGGCATCGAAATACGCAGGAAAGGCTCCTTCGTCTGATATTAAAGCCACTGCGAGCTGCAAAGAAAAGAAAAAAGAAAAATAATTCATTAGAAAAACAAACAAATGGATCTTTAAACCAAAATTATAATTTAAAATTAGAATTTTCATAAAAGTATTAAGCAAATTAAACATTTAAATACGAACCCAAGGGAATAATCTTGGTCAAATGTTATAAGGAGATGCTCTTTTGATTTGAATGGTCAATAATGTATTATGAATGTCAAAAATTAACAACGAAAGTTCAAAAACAGCTATAGAAAACTACTTCGATAATACGTCATAAATCAACATGTGTTTGCCCTTTTTATGACCTTTATATCTAATATTTAATCTCCAAGGATTTTAAATCCAAAAGACACTTTTCAACAACAAAGTTGTATTGAAGAGCATTATTTAAGCAAAAATTTCGCGTTGGCTGATTTTTTTTTAATTTTTGAAAAGTTATTAAAATTAATATTAATTACTGGAAATTCTTTACGTTTATTCGAAAACAATATTTAATGGATATTTTCACCTGACCAAGTTGATGGCTGACAGTATGCTCAGCATATAATATAACTTTCATATTTCAAACCCTAATTTCATAATATTGAAATAATCTACAAACAGATTGTAGGAAAATTCGTTTAATATTTATAACATCTACACGATTCTTCATACTATCCTCTTTTCGTTGTAAAAAAATCCTTCTTTTGGATCATTAAATATTTGACTAGGATACATTGTTTATAACTAAAATTTTTAAATGTTAAAGTTCATTTGTTATTTTTGGGAGAAGGTATCAGAAAGCAGTAGCTTATCTAATTCTGCTTTATTAAAAATTCATATTTTTCTTTGCTATGCCTAGGCATTGAAATGTAGATATTTCGTTCAGTAATTCACATATATATACAAAATTTTTTTGTAAAACTAATCCCTTAACAACATAGAAAATCATCGTTGGATCCTTACTCCTTTTTTGTTTTGTTTTTTTGTTTCTGTACAAACAACAACAAATATTTTATCTAAATTGTTTTGAATTTCTCAGCTTTGCTCTTAAATATGCATAAAAATCCATTATTTATGTACATAAGAAAAAAGAACACTTGAAAATATCTTTATGTCAGACACACGCACACAAATGGCTACCAAACATATGGTACGGTTTAGTAAGGGAATGAAAAAATAAAAAACAACGTCTATGAAAAGCAACAGCCCCAAAAATCATTCCCATTAACATCCATCCGCCCGCCCACAAGCGCCAAAGAACATCAACAACATTAAGATAAGAAATAACCCTTTTTTCACTTTTTGAAGAACTTTATAAATATTACGTCGTTGTTGTTGCTGTTTTTTGTAAATTGAAAAACTTACAAGTGTAAAGTGATGACCTGAATAAAGGAGATGTAATAAATGAAAGGCTGAGAAATAGGCTATACACTGAGAGTAATTTACATATGTTAGTGTATTGCGTATGATAATGGCAAATTTTTAATAAAAATAATTGGTTGGAGAAAATTTAGGGATAAGGATAATGGAAAATTATAAAAAATACATTGTATCGTACTATTAAAGGAATGAGTGTGTTAATTAACTTAACATTAGTATCAATTAATTTAATTAATATACTGATTGAAATACCAGATAAAAAATAATTTCAATTTATAATGACGTCACAAAAAAGAACATATACGAGGACCACTATATATATATACATTAGAGCTGGCCAATTTTTTTGTCGAATTAATCTAACCCTAGGATGATTCTATGGACAATTCTAAGCAACTTTGGTGAAGGAGCCATAGGTCTATCTCGATTTTTTGGGTCTCCCATTATGTTTCCCTATAACATCAGTTTGTTTCAAAAGTCTAAATTTTTGTCGTAGCAAAGTGTAGCCATCGGACTGAGTGTAGAATTATTAAGTCGTGAATATATTCGTGCAATAATTCTTAAAAACTCACGGCAAGAGTGTAGCGTTGAATTTAAATCTTTGCATTGCGATGAAACACCGATCTCTCCAAGCCGATGGTCTTCCAAAAATATTCGTTGTCCCAGAGAACATTGATTTCGTGCAAGAAATGGTAATACCAGATCGTCACGTATTTTCTTCCACCGGCATGCAATCCATATTACATAAACCCCTGTCCGTAAAGAAGTTTAATTGCATTGCATACTGCAAATAGGTCAAAACCAGCCTCGTTTCGATCGATGTCAAGAAATCCTTTATAAGACGATTATAAGATCGTCATAATTGACAATTCATGGATATATGAGTATGAGACCGAAACCAATCGAAACCAAAACCATTGAAAATATTCATGGCAGGGCATTTCGAAGCAAATGGTTTCTTCGACAAAACTGGGAATGTGGCGACTTATGAGAAAGGTAGGAAGGCAATTTTTTATTTTAACTAAATCTACGAATGAATTCCAAAGAAGAGCAAGACAAATAATTGTATAACAACCATCTTTTAAATATCCGGTCAAAGCGGGGAATCGGATCATCCGCCCTACAGGCCAGACAAGGCAACCAATGTCTCCTTTATATTCTTTTGCCTCAAGAATAAAATGCATGTCAACGATTTTCGTAGAATAAGCTGTTGAAACGTTGGAGGTGTTTCAATCGGAGTGATAATTGTGATTAGACTATGGGTTTGATCCCATGAAAATGAGAATACACTGGACAACAATAAAACCATCTTTGATTATAAATATAACCTTTTTCAATATTTAGGACAGAAAAATATATAGTAGCCCTCGTCCATAAATCATGATTACCATATATACCTATGTTCCATCACATGTTGTTCCTCAGACTCAAAGAAGTGTTGTTTCTTCTTCTTTTTTATTATATGTTACCCTTTTCTAAATGTTTTTGAAAAAAACCTTTGATAACAGATTTGCTCATGAGTTTCAAGTGTTGTTGATTCTATTAAAAGTATTATCTTTATATAAATTCATATCTAAAACCAAATAAACAAAGTCATAACTTATGACTTTTTGACGGAGGCCATAGCTTAAATAACAAAAGTTAAATTTTTTTTACATTACAAGTACGGTTGAAAGATACCCAAAAACCAACGCCAACAACAACACAAAAGGGTTAGTTGATAAAATATTCTGTAATGGAATTGAAGGTAACAACAAAAACAACATCAATTGAAATGGCAAATAAACAATCTACAAAGAGGCATCCTTCAAAAATCAAAAAAGAAAAAAAAACAAATATTAAATTTGATTAAACTTTTGATTAGATTGAGTGATTTTTGAGTAGGTTGGATAATCGAAAATATATCGAAAACCAAAACAAAAGTACAATGTAAATACAAAACGAAAACATTGAAAAGGACTTAGCAGCAAAATAACAAACTTTGAAGAGCTAATAAAAGTATTTTTAAGGATTTTGAGTGTAAATAAACTTGAACCATCAAAATTTATTTTTAAGATATATAATTTATTTCAAAAAAAAAAAAAATATATATATAACTTGTTTAAAGACATATAAGTTAGTCTTCAAATAATTGGTTTATAAAAAAAAATAATGAATTAAAACATTTTGTAAAAAATGGCTAGTGTTCATCTTTTTTATCTTATTGGGACTCTATGGAGTAATGTAAATTTATTAAATTATTTTAAAATATTTAGTTTAAATTTGATCTTCATTAAATTCGTATATAACATCAACATGGAAATTTTTCAATATATTTTGTTTTTTAATTTTTTTAAATACAAATTACTGTCAGAATTAACTGAAAGGGACCCTGTCTGATTAAGGCTTATTATCATAATTTGTTTTTCTACAAAACTCATTTTTTGAAGGATTATTTGGCTACTTAAACATACATCTCATATATCAACCAATCATATATGACATTATTATAAACAAATGTTTGTATAACCAAAGCAAATGACCTTCATACATAGATAATGAAAGACAATCCTTTCTTTGTTCCGAACCTAAATAAACATCATTAAAATTATTTGCCGTGATATAGAGATAGATAAAGTAAAGACATACATATAAAATGCCTTTATATATGTTCTGTCATTGAATCGTATGAGTATAGATAGCATTCGGAGAAAATTGTAAACATATCGCATTAATTAATATTTATTAAGACTAATTAAATGAAATGATCTAAAATAATGACATTTGCAATTAAAATCGGTCAATGAACAAATATTTTGTTTAGAGAGGTTCGTTAACTTTATATGGAATATTTAGGGATTTTCAAGGTAAAAATAAAAAATAATTAAATAAAGAGGGAAAAGTTATGTTTTAATGATGATATAGAATAACTTTTTTACCTTCGTCGAATTTTACTAACTTTCAGAAAATTAGGATCATAGACTTTTTTCTGCTGAAAGAAATGTTTGTTTTGAAACTTCGTAAGCATTCTTTGCCTACTTATATATAATTATATTTCATTTAAAAAGATTTTAAAGATAGGCACTTTTAATCAAATCAAAAACAATCAAACAAATTGAAGTCAACATGGCCTTTACTATATCCTACATTGCTATAATAAATAAATATTTCCATTATTCAACTAGAAAGTCTGAATATAGGCTGGAAATATTCCAAATGTTGTGTTCTATGGATATAAGACAATGTTTAGGCACTGGATGATGCGCATACGTAATCAATGTTTTTTCAAGAGGAGATTTATTTTGCCTTTAACCAACCTGTCGGAACACAAACCGGAAATTAGCTTAGCTTATAAAGTTCAGCTAACACAAAACTCAAGCCGACTGATCATCACGCATGTCGTGTCTATCCTGATTTGGTCCTTGAAATGCATGAAAATTATGCAAATTCGGTTGTTACGTATACAAGGAAAATTGTCGCATCTGGGCTCAGAATATAGGCTGGTGCGATTTAGGGTTAATTGGAGTCACTAGGCCTTACTTTAACGTCATTGGACGTTACCGGAAACATATTTATAATAGAGCAGTTTACAGGTATTTTCTTAACGCGTTAACTTCCGAAAATCATATTCCGCAAGCAAAATCTTGTGATTTAAGAACATTCGACAAATTATACTCTCATCCATATGACTAATGATTGGTTTTAGGCCCCATGTTTCTTGGGACTAAATCCATTTCCGATTATTTGAAGTCAATTTAAATATGTCCGTTCATTTGTCTGGCTGATACGCACGATATGGATTTACATATGTCCGTTCATCATGAAGGGAGTGACCGATTTTATTCACACTTTGCACATCGTAATATATATGTCAAACTGAAATCAAGATGGGTTAACTTTTCGTTGAACACTTTTTTATAATAATATCGTGCTAAACTAAACTTTTCACATTTGAAATCATGTTTGTATACTGTTGGAAGGTTGGACTTATCAGTTGACTTCTTCTAGTACCTCCTGCACAAAAGATCAGAATAATATATTTCTTGTAAAATTTTACCTTAAATAACTAAAGTCGGAAGATGGGATCCGTCGTCGGAAGATGCATTCAAACATAAGTCAAGTTCGATTATGGTGAACAACATTCCAGTCCATCTGGTACCTTCCCAACAAAATAGTAAAAATTTTGCTGTGCATGCGATATAAATCAAACTTTGCACAACCTCATATTTCAACCATACATGTATAATGTATAAAATATATCTCCATTGGTTTGACTGAAGACTTGTCATCCTTAAACATATTCTACAATATATGCAAAATAATATATAGCGCTATTGCATAGATTCACCAGACAAAAATCATCACGTCATAACTCTAAAACTTGCACTATTGCGGTTTGTCCTTCTGGGTTCTTAATATACTCGCTAATGAATATACTCGGCTTCCATCCTAAAAAAAGAAGTTTCCATTCCCCAGGCAATGAGTTTCATTTTGTTGCATAGTGTCATTTGTTTTTTAAATTTTTTGCTTATCGTTTACACATTGAAATTTTAAATTCCAATACACTTTACTGACACTTATATAGATTGCAACAGAAAAAAAAAACAATTTAAATTGCTACAAATCAAACTACTAGAAGGAAATAATATTTTAAAGAGCCATGGGAACGTATGGGCAACATCATTACAAATAAATGTTGGTCATACGTCAACATGATGATGCAGTATGGTAGTAGAAGAAGAACAACAACAACTACTACATACATTATTTATGGCTGGGCAATATTTTTTGATTTGAAATCAGTTTAGTAGTTCGGACAATCTAAAACCCATAAGAAAACCATAAATAAAACATAATACACAAACATACACGCTGGATAAGCGACTGACTGCATACACAGAAATATAAGATGTCGTTAATCATACGCCCTAGTGCCTCTGCAAAAAATATGTATATATAGATATTCTGTTTTTACTCCTTTTAATTCAAACTCCAGCTGCTAGGAGGGAAATAAGGAAAAGAAAAACAATTCAATATGATTTTTTGCCTTACACTCTCTCTCTCCCACTAATGCTCCAGTAAATCTTAAGAGTAATTTAAAATACATTTGCATAGAGATTTTGAAGCCAAGTCATTCATAGGAGAATGTGGCAAGCAATGACGACGACGACGACGTCGACGAAGAAGAAGACCTAGACAGTTGTTAAGGATCAAACACCAGACATCTTGAAAATAACCAAAGGGCAAAGCAACAAAATAAACGGATACAAGTGTTTGGGAAATGCATGTTAAGCAATAAATTAGGAAATCACATAACCCCGCACACAGAGACACACGCCCATATAGCCAAGGCAATTTTGGGCAAATGTTTTTGCTTTTTTCAAGTACTTATGGAAGATAATGTGTTTGGTAGCACACACCTACTATGTGTAATTTAAAGCCTCAAAGCAATCATCTTATGTCGTGTGGGCAGGAAATGTATTGAAGATTAGAGAAAAAAACATGTATAACAATTTACCAGAGAAATAATCAAAATCTAATCTGTTGTCATTAATACTCAATAAACATATGTTCGAGGTCATGTTTTGGAAATTCAAGCTAAATTTATTATGATTAAAAATTACCAGAATACTTTAAGTGTGGTACTGCAATTTTTATTTAATATATTATTTCAAGTATTAAATGTACTGAATATATGACAATCTGACATGAGAGTAGAACTTTTCCAACCTTCGACATTCGCTGTTGTTTACATGAATGTTTCGTTGTTCCTGTGTCGATTTGAATGCAAAACTTTTCCACTACTACCTGTACCTGGGAGCATTTGATTTCCCTTTACAGCTTCAACATAAAATTTATGTTCTCACTTCTGTGTTTCATCATCATCAAAATATTTATGTACTGCATTTAAATGCTGCATATTTTTCGAGGAAGTTATTTCGTATCGTTTTTTTTTTTCTAGTATACGAGTATATATTATTTCTCCGTGACGTTGTTTATAGTCTGTTCATATTGTTGTTGTTTTTTCTTAGTATTTTCCTCTCGAAATACTTATCATTATACGCCAGGGGATTCATTCAAGCTATCTTACTACTGGCACACCACGAACATAGCTGGTGATGGGATTTTTGCATATTCGCATATTTCATATAATGTTAAGGTTTGTATTTTTTATTATTTTCTTCTACTTCGTTTCATTGGAAATACTATTTCAGTGGAACAACTTTAACGGTAAATAATAAAAAATATTGTGAAAATTTAAATTTTAATGTTGAAACAATAGGAATGTAAAATATATAATTTAATTTTGGAAAAAAAAGTTATTGTGTTAAGGAACGAAAATTAGTTCAAACTTAGTGGCGTTTAACGAGTGTTTATGAAAATCAATAAAACTTGAACTTTTACGAAGGGGTATCTAACAAGAGATGCAATTTGAATAACCCATAATTTTGGTTGCTCTCACTTTGCCATTTTTATTATGAAGAAAATATTTATGTCATAGTTTATTAGTTTCAACTATCAACCATATAATTGGTTCTTTGATTGACATAAGTACTTCAATACATATACTTTCTGTTGGTACGTATACGCTACGAAAACGGTTTATTAACATTGGCCCTTGCTAAAATTACATTAAGGGGACCCCCATTCACGGTATCAAAAATTTAAATTTGTTTTTGATTTAATTCGAACCATTCAAGAAACTATTTTTCCCTCAAGAAACTAATTTTACATCCCTAATCATTATACAACACTGTAGTGAATCTTCCATCTGATTTTAAATCGCATTAGCACACGTATACGTATACATTACTTAGGTACGTATAAATTTGTTGGTATAAATTTGTCTATACCAAAAAAGTGTTTATGAAAAATTTAGTCTTCATTTTGAACCTAACTGCAATACCTAAAAAATGTACTTCATTATCAAAATCCGAAATTGTGAAGGCTTTAGCATCCGATCAATACATATTTTTCTCTCTTGAGTTACCCACACACATTTTAATTTACCACAAGTTAATTAAGTTTAATACAAAAAACAATTATACAAAAACATTATATCACATTTCAAATTAAGTGAATTCTACATGAATTTAGGTAAACTTGCTCTCCAGCAAAAATATTCATCATTTAAGCCTAATGAATGAATTATGTGATGTTATTCTAGGAATGTGTAATACTAACCACAGTATTTTTAACACTGCTGATGAATTTATACAAATACTTAGGGACATTGTTGTGGTATGTGTTTGTTAACTACTTCCACTACATTTACGCAAATATTCATAAGAACACATCCAGCCCAACACTCTGTAATATATCAATCTTTGGTATGTAAATGTGTGGCATTTGTTATTGTTTATTTATTTCGTGTTGGTGTCCTAGACCAACACCACCACCAGCAGCAACAACAAACATGAGGAAAAAATTACCATAAATGTGGAGGGAGGGGGATTCGTGAGTTATATGAAAAGTGGAAGAGAAATTATGATTTCTGGTAGTTTGTTTTATTTTTCATCTCCTTCCTCTACACATACTATATATGTGTGTATATGTGACATCTACTATGAAAATAAAAATAAACTTGTTACATTTGAAATTAGTGCGAGTGAATGCCTGAGTTGATATGTATGTGTGTGAGACGAGTGGGTATTTGCGTGAATTTAATGGTTGACATGTGAAAACAAATTCTTACGAATATTTTAGCTCCCCATCCCATTTCACACCACCAGTCACATAGTCATATTTTTTTAGTTTATTTGTGTGTGTTCATCATCGCCATCATCATCATTTGCATCAGCATCAAGGGAATATTTTGTTTATTTGTTTACTTTTATGATTTTTTTGCTTTGTTGTTATTCGTTATGCTCATGCTTTTTTGCCATACCATTGTTGTTGAGCACTTTGCCCCCGGTGGTGTTCAGTTGCTACATCTGTTCTCAACTGTTGTTGAGCAGGATGGCAGTCAGGCAGTCGGGCAGGCAAGCAATGGGAGCTTAGCATGCAAAGTGCATAATAAATAGTTTGATATGTTTATTTGAACAATAATATACATTTGTTTGCTTTAACAATAATGAAATATGAAAAAGAAGCAATGCAAAAAACATAACAAATCAAATGAACACATTCGGGACAATGAATGCAAGATTTAGTTGTGTGTAAATACTTTCCCCCAAAAACAACATTGAATGTAGGGTTAAAATATTTGTAACACGAAACTGAAATATGTATGAAACCATATTTTCTGGTCATATATTAACACTTCAATATTTTGGATATAGCAAGGGAGAGATATAATAGGTTGTAAAGAATGAATATTGAAAAAATTTAAATGCTAGACGTGACCCAAGATTTTTTTAAAGATAGGCATATATTAAAATCATACATGCGACACACTCTAATACATTTGCAATTTATTATTTGATTTGATAACTGTTCATCCATATGCACTTTCTGCACATTACTTGTGTGCAGATATGTATATATAGAAGATTTTAATTAAATCATAGACAAATAGCTCATATATATTCGTTTTTTCCTTTCCATATATTTCTTTAACACACATATATTTATCTTCACAGACACGTATGCTTCATTAAATGTTTATATATTTTATTTGTCTAAAGATGAAAGACAAAGAAATTTATGATAATAATTGAGAGATTAGTTATGCATGACCTATTCATAGCAAACACACAAACACATATATGGATAAATTAATGCAATCAAATGTTGGTAATATCCAATTTACAAATAATATTTAAATGACTTGAATTTTATCCATATTTGGTAATTTAAATCTTGACACATAGCCAAAGACTTGTAATATTAAATAAAAGTCTTCGGATTTTAAGGGAACTAGACCTAAAGAGAATTTCATTTCAGAGAGACTGTATGATATTTCCGACAATGTTATCAAAAAGCATATATACAATATATCCAAATTTTAAAGTTATATTCGTAAAAATATTCGCTTTTAAAGACATACCTCGCAACAAAATCATACCAAAAGATCCGCGCCTTATAGATATATTCATAAAGAATAACGACTTCAAATATATTCTTAAAATATTTATATCCACACCTTATAAGTATTCTTAAAAAACTTCACCAAATATTTGGAAAATCTACACCTTAAAAATCTTCTTAAACATTTACGCCTTAAAAAAATTTCCTTAAGTATCCACAAAAAAAGTATCCCCTAAAAAATATTTTCTAAAAATCCACGATTAAAACAATTTTATTGAAAAACTACTCCTTAAAAATGTTTTTAAAAACCTACGACATCAAATGTATTCCTAAATATACACGCCTTAAAAATATTTATAATATTTATAATCCACACCTTAAAAAAAATCTAAAAAAATTACGTCTTAAAAAATATTGTTAATAATCCAAGTCTTAAAAATCCATCCCTTGAAAATCTTAAAAAAACATAACAAAAAATCTTATATTAAAATTCCACGCCTTAAAATTATTTTGAAAACCAAACGTGAAAAAATCCACGCCTTAAAAAATATTCGGAAATTCCATGCTTCCCAAAATATTCTAAAAATTATCGCATTAAGAAATTTTCCTAAAAATACACGCCTTCAAAATAATATTCTTAAATATACATGTTTAAAACAATTCGTAAAATCCAAATCTTAAAAAATAGTAATCGTTTTTCCAAAAAACGCACGCCTTAAAATCCACAATCCACTAGAAGACATACAAATCTCTCCTTAAAAAATATAACTAAATATCTAGCCCTATACTCCTACCATTCTACGCCATATAGCTTAGCTAGCTAATTAATCCTTGAATGTCCATATTCTCTTGCTACATTAACTATCAGTTTCCTCTTCAAGTAAATGAAAAGAAAACTGAAACAAACCCCAGGTTTTCATTTTTTAAATTAGTTTTCTTCATTTTGTTCGAAAGTAAGTGCAGTCCATATATTTTTATTATTATTGGAAATTACCTTTGCCAAAGTCGAACTCGAAATGACTACATTGCAAATGCTGTTTGGCGTATTAAATACAGTTCATAATATCAGCAGTTAAAACCTGTACACTTTTATAAAAAAAAAATATATGGTCAAAAAATATTTTCCATTTTTAATATTCTCCCAAAAAAGTATACATTTACTAGTTCAAGTTTGTTTTTTATATCTTTTCGCCACCAATGGTGAAAGTATTTCACAGAAGTTGATGGTCTTTTTTCCTCCTGCCTTTGTGTTAAAACATAATTTCATTATATGGAACAGTTATCATCATCGTATTTGTTGTTGCTGTTGTTGAGGGGGGGACATAACTGGCCCCTGGTAATGAAAAAGAAGTGACAGTATAAACAAAAAACAATTCAGATGGCGTTAAAATACTGACAATCACCAATACACACACACTCTCTCTTTTAGTAGTGTATATTAAAAAAATGGGAAAATAAGAAGAAGAACAAACCGTCATAATGAAACCTGCAAGTGTTTACTCCATAAACACAAACACTGTACTCATTCATTTCCCCATTTAAAAAGCCCCAAAGGACTTGGGATGAGGGAGAATGATCGGAGGTAGCTTTTTGCTGCTGCTGTGATAATATTAAATAATTTTAGCAAGTCTGAGTGTCATTAAAAAGTAAAATATACCCCACTGATGACTTCTTTCCTTTTTGAATTGATGTCACAATTTTGTGCGTAGGAGGGAAGTGTTGTTTTTTCACGTTAAAAATAACCGATTTTTTTTTCAGATCCGAATTTCTGTTAAATTATATCTGGATGACACATTAAATTTTATTAAATTATTTAAAAAAAAACAGGGCAATGAAATGTTTACGAATGGCAAATTAAAACGGAACTCCCATTTTATTTTCACTTTCGTCCCCTCATAGCTTGCAGCAAAATGCCAATCATGTTTTGTGGTATGAAAACATGGTGCGGAATTAAACAGCGCTCCATTCGAATGAAGTGTAAAGGAAATGTTGATTTGTTAACGGAGCATCATGGAATGGTGGAGGGGTGTTGGTAGTGGGACTCCGTTTGGATTACTATGTTCAATGAGTGTACATATATGTGTCATTGTACAGACCCCAAAATGTCTCATATTTTAGCAAATGAAATGATTTCGTTGAAAAGGAAATTCATATGTATATTATTATTTCAAAATGGGCGGAAGTTTTTTTCCTGTTACATATATATGTGAAGGTTTGTCAACAAATAAGGACATTAGTAATTATAGTAATGTTCTGAATTTTTGGTAAAAAAATTGTACTAACAAAACTTGTAATAAAAAGACAAGCTACAGATCGAGGAATATTTATACACTCAAAACATAAAAAAAGCTGAAGGGAGTCTTTGATAGATGAGCAGAAGGGACTCTTTGATAGGCGAGCTGAAGGGACTCTTTGATAGACGATCTGAAGGCAGTCCGTGATAGACGAGCGGAAGGTAGTCTTTGATAGACGAGATAAAGGCAGTCTTTTATATACTTGCTGAAGGGATTCATATAGAAAGGCTGAAGGGAGTCTTCTATAGACGATCTGAAGAGAGTCTTCAATTGAGCTAAATGAAAAACTAGGATTCTTCATAGTTATAGACGAGCTGAAGGTGGAAGTCTTTAAAAGGACTCAGTCCAGTCTGTAAAGACTCCTAGCTTTATACGAGAGCAGAATAGGGTATTTTATAGCCAATCTAAGGACTGATAGAAGGAAAAGATTGAAAAAATATGATTGGAAATTATACTCTAGCAGGTTTCATTATAGATCAGCCAAGGGAAGCTTCCAAGGATGGCTGATACAAGATATAAATAAGCTTTATGGATGCATGAAAATTGAATGGTTCTTGTTTTTATAGAAGAAGAGAGCTATAGAAAACCAAAAGATTTTTTTATATAAAAGAGCAGAACGTCTTATTCTATTTTTTCATGTTTTTTTTCTGTCGTAGATTAGATTATCTTCTGTTATGAAATCCCAAAATATATTATTCTATTCAAAGAAGACAAACAACTATTGTATTCTACAAAAGGTCTGATGTTATCCTCTTGATGTTCATCTGTATTCCTCCATAGATGACCAGATTATTTTCTTTCATAGAATACCAGAAGATCATAACAAGTATTCAATAGAAGATCGGAAGTCGTCCTCTAGAATATGATATTTTATATCCAATCTAAGGACAGTCTTTTATAGACGAGCTGAAAGGATTTTTTTTAGGTGAGAACTCTGACCTAAAAGAGATATTTAGAGTGGAGCTGAAACTATTACTTCTAGAAGAGAAAGAATGGAAAATATCTGAAAGGACACATTACAGACCAGCTTAGGAAAGAAAAACTGTTTAGACGAACTGAAGCAGAGGACATTTCAAAGAACTGCTACATTGTTTCCTTTCATTTAAGTTACTTCGCAATTCTACAAAAATAATATTATAAACAATTCCACGAACGCAGTGTCCCATAGGATTTTACTACATTTTTATTTATTTATTTAGTCTTCTGTTGTTTTAGACGCCTACACAATATCAACATATTGCAATATTAAAGGAAATAAAAATAGAAAATAGTCCTGCTACCCTTGATTATGTCGATGTGTGTGTGTGTGCCCTGTGCGTTATGCGATTATGAATATTTTTACTAAAGTCCAATTTATATGCAAATTATGATTGTGACAGTTAGACGTTCATTTACTCTGTGAATGACGTAGACAAAGACAACATCTCTAAAAGGAAAAAAACTGTTTCGAATTAATGCGGGACAAAAATTAGACAATAACGTTGGTCTTGATTGCATTTATATGGATTATTAGCGTCACTGGCAGGCATCATTCTAAGGACACTGTCATTCTGTAATAATAAATCCTATATGTCTTTGATAGTAATCTATGAAAGCTTGTGTCAATGTGTTGGTTTTGATGGAGGTCAGCTTATTTATGGACATCAATACACATCAATGATGACATTGATGTGTGTGTGTTTTTTTAAATAAAAATAACGAAATTGTTAAATAAAAAAATCCTTTAATTACCGTGTAGAGAATTTTCAATGAAATATTAATTCATAATTTTCAATCTAATATACCAATTACGTCCAATATTTCACTCAAGAAACCGTACCCAGATAATATTTTTTTTTTACAAAATTAGTTTTTTGGCATGTTTTTATTATAATTTCCAAACTACTCCCACACAAAAATTGTCCTCTATTATTAAATGAACAAACTATTCTATGATTTCAGAGAGACACCCTCAACCATTGTCTGTTCTAATTATTGTCTCTGTGGGTAGGTGGAAGAGTAGTTTCAACTTTTCACTTCTTGTGATTTGTTTTCAGTTTTTTTTTTCAATCATGTCAAGGGAAGAATTCTTAATGATTCACATTAGAAATGAATGCTTTTCTTGTTATTGGCTGTTCCAATTGCTGTTGTTGTTGGCAGCCATGGTAATGGTGTCTGTGGTGGTTTTTGGCTGGTTGCAAAGCAGATCTTTTGGGACTTGTTCTTAAGGTTAATGTAAGTGACAGTTTTCATTTATTTTCGACGTTTTTTGCAGTCAGAACGACAGCAAAATCAGTCATTCATCGTACATTCTCCGTTCATTTCATTTGTTACGAATCACACAATATTTCTTTCATGGAGTCGACACAAAGATCATTTTTTAAAGAATACGGAAACCAGCAACGTTTGCTCGGCTGCTCTGCTCTTGCTTGCCATAAATTCATGGGAATTTGTTTGCGAATTGGTTGTTGTAAATGACTTTTACAAATTGAATTTTATTTATTTGATTTGTCAATTAATTAAATATATTTCATGTAAACAACAACCACAACAACATCCAATGTAATTTCCCCGCGCCACATGAAAAGATTTGTGGGGAGTGAGTGAGGTGGGGGGAGGTTTTTAGTTTGTGACACGTGAAAACGAAAAACACGTTTGCAAATTACTTATCGAAAATTAATGAATAAAATTTGTTAAAGGCAGATTTTTTTTGCTCAAGATTAATGGTAAATATTTCTCTGAGTCCACGACATATATATGTATGTAGGAATAATTGATGTGCATGATTTCACTTCCATTCACACGTGTAGTTTAATTTAACTAATAATAATATGAGGAATATGTTTGAAATATTAGACTCCCTGGAGCCGAAATAATTGGCAAATATTTATGTTATATTGAAAATCGTTTAATTATTTTTAAATTAAGAAATTATAAAGATGTGGTTTTAACTACAAAAAGAGTGAATCTCACCTGCAAATTTAAATTTGTTGTAAAAGTTTCGATTTACAGGGTTTCAACCGATTCATCTGAAAATAGAAGAATAAAATATTTATCAGTTAGTAAAGCTAATAGAAGAACCTTTCTAGTTATGCAGAAGAAGTTGACCAAAAAGAAGTAGACAATCTGAAGCTTGGAATCTTACTATACAGCCAAGAACTCAGAGCGTCTTTTTTTATCAACTGAAGACATTATTTAAAAATGAACTCTAGTCTGGGAAATACAAATAGTAGACGACCCGAAGGAAGTTTTCTATAGAACGAAGGGTATCTTCTATAGACGATCTGTAGGGAGGATTCATAGACGAACTGAACGAAGTCTTTAATTGACGAACTAAATAGAGTGTTTATAGATAGCTAGATTCCTAATAGAGCTAAGGTGGGAGTCATTAAAGACGAGCTGAAGCTAGTAGTTTATTTATATATATTATTTACAAACAGAAGACATTATTTAAAAATGAACTGAAATCTGGGCAATCCATATATTAGGTATAACAGGAGTCTTTATTCAAGAGGTGAAAAAAAGTTTATATACGATAGTCGGAATTAAATTTTAATGGACGAATGGAAGTGAAATTAGAGGACTCAGGGAATCTTAAGGGGACCCCAACATTCCGGTTACCAAAAACTGAATTCTGCTTTTTAATTAATTTGAAACAACCGTAAAAGACATACTGGACCTCAGACAGTATTTATATATAAGCTGATGTTAAGGATTTTACTTTTCAAGATTAATCTAAATCTTTATAGGCGAGAAGAGGTGGGTGGTGAAAAAGTGAAACAGGTATTAATACGCGCTTGTTTTCTCCCACGTTAGACAATAGGGGTGGTAAGCGTTCATAGGTGGAACCTGGAATCCATGTGTTTTACAGGCGGTCTGTCGGTCTAGGCGCTTTTATAAATAAGCTGAAAGACGAAAAATTCTTATTCTATAGTTCCATATAAAACCAGAAGGTATAAACTTCAAATGACAATCTTTTGTCGAAAATTAAAAGATTTCTGTAAACCAAACGGAGACGATGGGCTCCTCAAAACTTGAAACCCATTTTTACGAATGCTGCACAGATGCACGGCCTTCATTTTTCTCATGTTACTCTCCTTGGGAGCATAGGTCTTCCACAGATCATCGTCACCTTACTCAATTAGTTTTTTCTTTTTGTTTCGTTCATCTTTGTTGTTTTGCTCCAGCTAACTTGGTCTGCTGCAGCTTGTCCTAGGTAATTGGGAAGCCATCTATCGTTGCCTAGATAGAACGCCTTCTTGAATTCTGTACAGTGGTTGAAGTCCTTGCTTATTTAAAATTGCAATTTTTTCTAGGTAGCGCTCTACCCTGCCTTACTTATTTTGTGTTATTTTGAAGAGCAGAAGGTATTCTTCTACAAAAAAAACTACAAGGTTGTGCAGAAGACTAGATTTTGTTTAAATTCTTTATTTAAATCCCAAAATATGTTACTCTATAGAAGGCCAAAAAGGATGATTCAGAAATGACAAAAAGCTATTTTTTCTACAGAAGGCCCGCAGAATACCATAAGACCATGCCAGATATTCTATATAAGATCGGAAGTCATCATCTATTGATTAATACAATGTCTCGTAACGTGTGAAATTAGAAGCTATAAATCAATATACAGCAGCAGAAGGTATTATCCTATATAAACTCATATGATATTTTTCTATAGAAGATCAGAAGGTATTTAAAATCCTTCCTGTTATTATAGACAACATCTGTCCTTCCCTTGAAGAATCTCGTTCTTATTTGCAATGTATATTTTGTTCATAGACCAGAATATATTCGTTTGTTGAAGACCCGCCTTCTTTGAAAAATCAGAATATCATAAAGAAATCTTTTTTTTTATGAAAAAAAAAACAGGGAGTCTTCAAAGGGATAGGAAATTATTATATTATAGATCACAAAGTATTATTTTATACATCACAAAGTATTATTTTATACATCACAAAGTATTCTTCTATGGGAAGTCAGAAGTATATCTCTAAAGAAGGCAACAAACATAGAAAAAATAACATTAGAAAGTATTTTTCTGCCAGTTTTTCTTCTATTGAAGTCTTCAATGCATTTTCTGAAGAATGCTAATAATCATATCTGCAGCCGCTTGTATATAAAATACGATCAAATATTTTCATTGGTAGATTTATTTTTAGTAGATCATTGCTTCATCGGACTGTAATCTCTAGGATAAAAGCAATCGCAATAAAATCATAAATTCAATCCTTAGGAAAAACAAAAAACAATTGCCAAGAAATATTTCACAGAATTACTCAAGTGTTTACCTTCAAGACAAATGTAAGCTGATGAAAAAAAATATCGTAACGCTTTTAGGCACATGTTTTTTCATATGTATATGAAATACAATGCGTATGATGGATGCGATACGTTTTGTTTGCTTTCCATAACAATTGTTAAAATGAAACAATTTCTGTTGAACGAAAACAAGGGAAATCCCTCAGTGTGAATGTGCAGTACATGTTGTTTTCCAAGTCAAATATGAATGCTCCGATTTTTGTCCTAAAGAAAGAAGCCTAAAGAAATGTGTTACCATAGTTTCGAAAGAAGAATAAAGAAACAGTTCTGTAAAATAAATCAAAATGGAACACTTTTTTGTTGATTGTTCAACATCGTTGTACGTTTTTTTTTTCTTGTGAAATAAATCTGAAAATTACTCTTTGGCATATTTCAAACACAATGGAAAATTCTTTATATATTTCAATTATTATGTTTTCTTCTTACTGCGCTTCTATTCATTCAAATAGTCCAGTTTTTTAGTAGTTCGTCAGTTATGGAAATATTTTGTTTGTTTAATCTATATGAGTTTTTTAAGAATATTATTTCGTAGTTTTCAAATAGAAAATTTATCAACAATTACACAGATTATGAGAACTTATAAGGTGATATATTTTTGTTTAGATAAATTCCAATAAAGACCAATGGCTGATGGTGTATCAATTTGACAATTGTAGGTGAAGTTTTTTTTATAAAACTATCTGAATTTTAAATAAAAATATATTAAAACACGGAAATATGTCAAAATTATAAAAAATATTAAATATCTAGAACATGCTCCTAGACAAATGGAATCCCTCTTTTAAACTTGTTTTTTGTTTGTAGTGGTCAGTATTTTATTCCGACTATTCCCTTTGATGTGAGATTAAATTTCTCTCCATTTTCATCTGTGTGCGTTTTTCGGCTTTTGTTGTTGCTATTTTTGTGTGTGTCTAAAGTTATTGCTTCCTTTTCTCGTATGCGGCAACACATAAATTTCAGTTAATGTCACTAACACAGGTAAAAAAAGAAGAAGTTGGAACAACATAACAAGCCGAAACACAGCCAAAAACGGAAGTGAAGAGAAATGACTGCATTCAATGCTCTCGCAACAGCAAAAAAAAAAAAAAGAGGAAAAGCATGCACAAATAAACTGAAACTCAAATTGCACAGACACGCACACAGACAAACCAAGGAAAAGAGAAAACACATTTTAAGGAAAATTCAAATTTCAGATGATAAAAGAAACCATAATTCTTCAGTTCCTCTTTTGTATATTTAATACCACAATACTTAAAAAAACTTTCCATGGAAACTATAGATAACGAGTATATATTTTAACGATGTTATTAAAAATATATTATTTGTATTGGATTTGCTATAATTTAAGTGTATATTCATATGAATTATTTTCGAAAGCTCATGTTTTCTTGAAAGTAAACATTCAAACATAAAAATGTATTGAATTTCTAATACTAAATTTTTCTTAGATTTTTTCCTTTTCATTTACAGATTATATGTAAATTCTTTATTTGAAGAAAAAAAGCTTAGTATTTTTCATTTCTTTACAAATTTTTCTTATTTCCATTCTTAGGGAAAAAGGCTTAAAATAGAGAATGGAATTTATTTTCTTTCCTTATTGTGTATTTTTTACGTTGATTGGTGATTGGGTATATTTCAGACGTGTGTGTGTGTGTGCCATGGGAATTTCAAAATCTATATTCCAATGTGTTTAAACATCAATATTTTTTATCAGATCATAGAAAATATGTTTTTTTTCATATTTTATAAATTTCTTATGCTAGGTTTCAAGCGATGTAAATTGATATTGTCATATGTTTTCTTGTAATCGATATTTTCTATAAAATTAAGTTAAGGTTATTCAATTTGAATTGGGAAGAAGGATGGCTCCTTATTGAATAACAAAGAATCTCATAATGTGTGAAGTCTGATGCTATAAATTTATAGAATGTCCATTATTTTATATTAAAGGATTCTAGTTTATAACATTGCCTAGTTTATAACATTACTTGTGTTTGTTTCGTTAATCATTGTTTTACTCCGGCTAACTAGATGATAGGTCTGCTGCCCTAGGTGATTGGACTGCCAACTATCGTTGTCTGGATATAACGACTTCTTGAATTCTTTACACTGGTTGGGTAGCAATTTTCCTTAGATATCGCTCTTACCTTCCTGTTCTATTTTGTGTTATTCTCATGTGTAGACGTAAATGCAGATTTTGGTTATTTCTAGACAGGGTTATATGTTTCTTTTTAGAAATTTTCGAAAAAAACTTGTTGACAAAATTTTCCACCCTCGCTGGGATTTGAACCCAGAACAACTACTCTCTCAAGCTTAATCAAATTATCGGAAGGGGGATTTTCACAATTCTACTAAAAATCTGTTGAAAGGAAGACTTCGGAGCTAGACTCGGCCAATTTGTCGAAAGTCGATAATTGGGACGTACCGAAACGGAAACACTTAAGTTGCAACCAATTCTATAAAAAGCAGCATTGCAGCCAATGTCCTGTAAAGTCATTAAGAATTGGGTGTCTGATTAATTTCAAATAAAATTAATATTGAAAAAATATACACAGGCTTTGTAAGAGATATTCTCAAAAATGGGGGTTGTAATTACATTTCACATGCTTTCTATGAATATATTTCATTTCACATAAAAACAGATTTTATTTATTTCATTTTTTGTAATTTCGTTTGGTTTAAATGTTTTATTTATGTTGTTAATTTAACATAAAGCAATTGTATGTGATCCTCTCTTATATTCATGGCCATTTTTATGTATTTTATATTCGTTTTTTTTCATTTCTCTCTCTTTACAGAACTCAAGGCCAACATTATTGGACCCACTGATTTGTATGTGAAAAGTGGCAGTGACATAAATTTAACCTGTAAAATTATGCAAGGACCCCATGAATTGGGCAATATATTTTGGTATAAAGGTAATTTTTTCAAAAAAAACAAAAAAAAGAAGAAGCACTGTATCATAAAGTACCATTTACTCATTGCTTAAGTGGACGGCTCGTTTGTCCTTTGATCCACTTAATGTTACAAATAAAAAAAAGTTGAATAAAAAATTAAATAAACCCACAGACAGAAAGTGATATACAGACCCAGTGACAGAGGGACGCACAGTCAGTGAAAATATGCAATTAAACAAAGTCACCCGCATACACTTTTTTAAATGCACACACAATTTTTACGACATACTACAGATGGCTGGTTACAAAATCACAAAACGAAAAAAATGAACAGAGACACACTTTCACTGGAATTGTGTTTGGGGTTGAACAGCGAGTCCCACTAACTGCCACTCATTTTGGCTAGAGATAATGAATGCGTTAATTTAATTGTGGTTTATTGTGACCAATGTAATCACATTTGGTTAAGAGAAAAATCTACTTTTTTAAAAATAATTTGTTACATTTATTTAATCTGGACCATAAGAGTTATAGTAAGTCATAACACAGAATAAAAAACAAAATATGTAAAAATGTCCTTTTGTCATTGGGAAGTTTATATAGTTTATACATAATTTTCTTCGCAGTTTTTATCCGACAGAGAACGCGGAATGCCAAATCACATGCACTTCACCTGGAATATATACCAGGTCATTATATGCTGGGAGGAGTTTTTCACACCCGAAATATATATAGGGCCGTGAACTTTATGTGGCGGGCTTTATCGAGTACTGACTAATACTGAATTTTTTTCCTATTCTCTATATTCCAGAATCAGAAATGCCAAATTACAGTTCCTACGTTTTAAAATCGTTTTTATGAAAAACCGAAAATGTAACAGTATATTTATTTGGGATCTAGTCCAAAACGTGCCCTATAAACTTATTTGCAAAAACCCAATATCTTAAATATTTCAAATATTGAGATCTGTATTGTGATCCAAATTCAAAGGAAATTCTGTCTGACATACCTAAATTGACATAGATTTCTTTTGATCAGAGTTTTGCAAAATGAACCGAGAATTCTTAACTAAAGAACGGGAAACCAACTCACATTTTACCCACTTAAGCCACCATGGCTCTCAACGCTTCAAATCCCACACTCCTCGCTGATATCATTAAATAAATTTTAATTTATTTTGGTTTGTTCTTTTTTCTCTCTCTTTTGCCCCAGGTCTGGAAATAATTGACATGTCCACAAATCAAAATGAAATTGATAGTGGGAATCGCATTACCATGGAAAACGACTGGTCCGATGGCCTGACATCAAGGTGCGTAAATTTCCTTCATTATCGTTCGCTGCAAATGACCTGCGTTCGAATTGACATTTAATTAATTTTAATATTGTTTTTTATATATTTTTTTATTTTTCTGTTCATCTTAATTTAATAGATTGAAAATACGTCGTGCCATGCCCAGTGATACGGGAAATTATACTTGTGTACCCACGATAGCCAAGTCATCAAGTGTCTATGTTCATGTAATCATAGGTAAGTGTAAATGCGAGATATTGCTTTTCTTTATAAATTTGATCGAATTATAAGGGCAGTGGTAAGTGTAAAACAACAAAAACAAAAGACTGAATTATAATTAAACAAATTTTCAGTAATGACATTTTTTTAATTAAAATGCTATTTTTAAACAAAAAACTTTTGTATGGTTAATAATTGGTCTGTTCCAGTACTTTTTTAATAGTAATCATAGTTGGGCAGACTTGCACACCAGCGTTGATGGGTTCTCTTTACATTTTTTGATGTTAAAACAAAAATAAATATTAATAAATTTTTTTCCGAAATTGTTTTAATGAATTTATTTTTTTAACTTCCTGGGATATTTTTTATGCTTTAAAAATAATAAATTTAATAAATTTTGCCCACCATTGATAATAATGCTAGTAAAAGAGAAACATTTCAAAATCGCTTTCAGAGTACAAAGTAATTTGAATAGTTCGAGAACGCAAATCTAGTAAATATGCCAAAACTAGATGGCAATACTTCAACAATAACATAACAGCCAATCAGAAGTTGGCATTCCTGTTTACCATTTTTACTCGGACAAATTTTTCGAGTAAAAACTTCACAAAGAGAACGCCATTTTGTTTTGTGTTCTCTTAAATTTAGTTCAATGTTTCACTTGTTTTGGGGGTTCAGGAACGGGTTTTGGGTAACAAGCTGCAAAACTTGTAAAATGAGTAGATTCTTTTAGGTTCTGGAACGGAACTAATATTATTAAGTGGTTGTAATAAAGAAATTGGTATGGCCAGAAAAAAAAACATTTGAGGAAAAAAGGAGGATTTTGAAAAACTTTACTTAATACAAGTTGCATAGAGAATTGAACACATGAGTAGAGAGATCTCATAATAGATACGGTATATATTATGAGACCCCAACAGAAATAAAGTCTTCCATGGATGCCCAAAAAAATACTGTCCACCTTTTTCATGAAAATCTGATTTTCTTTTAATGGAAATTTCCAAAGTAAAAGCGTAAAGCATCATTTACATTTGTTACTATCTTCATTAATAATTGTGAAATGTCTGAGTCCAATTTAATGATGAGAATGAAAAAAATAAGATGATTGTCTTATTTTTTAAATAAAAGTAAAAAACAGTCCTGACGAAAGTTATTTAATTAAAATCATCAAGGTATAATATTTTTTCTTTTTCTTCCAGCTTATTCAATTTATTTTCGTAAAAAAAATATAGGTATATATTGAATTTTCTTGCTGGATCATAAAACTTGTAAATTTGTTTATTTTCGCTTTAATATTTGTTTTTATGTTGTCAAGAGGGGATTTAGGAATTTGGTATGGGATTTTCAGCAGAATGTTCATTCTTTGGTGAGAGAAAAAAAGTTAAAACAATTTTTTTCTTGCCAAAAAAAACTTTGTGCTCTATCATCGATTTCAAACACAAGGTCGCAATATGCAAAACAATTTCTAGGGAAATACTATTCATCATGTTGTTGTTTTGATTGATGGATATATAACAATATTTTATTATATAATAAATATACCTTGAATTCGCTGAAAATTTTCTGGGCATTGATAAATGATATATGCTGTTATTTTGTTTGCATCTGAAGAACAGGTAGAAATAAAAAATGTTATTACTTGTTTACTTATCAAAGAGTTGGTTAACGTCAGAGTCAATTTTTTTTTTTACATTTTCAAAACTGTTCGGCTGAATCACTTCATATATAGAGAATGCAATTGTAAGGTAAATATACTTTGTATTGCAATTTATTTTATTTCGAATTGATCAAAAAAGTAATGAGGAACAAAAACAATGATACAGTATTTAAAATGTAAAATGTAAACTAGGTTCTGCCGGGTCGAAATTTGTATACACTCCACCATGTGATCTACATCAAAAATACCTTAAATGGATTGGGACCTTTACGCAAAAGTCGAGGAAAAGTGGAAAATTATGCTAAAAATCGATGTCGATGACTATCGATCCATTGTTTTTATAAAATAAATGAACGAAATTTTGGTAGAATATTTGTGCAAAATCTAGTCTGGCGGTATTTAAATTTTTGGAGGCTCTATCTAAAATGGTATGGTATTCAGATTACGCTTTAATAAGAGCGAAAAAGACGCGCATTAACTCGAAGTGGAATTAGTTTTACAAAAATATTCCCCATTCGACATGACCGAAGACATGCGATGTCAAAATATATAAATTTTTTTCTTCATGAACTTTAGAGTTACCAGCTACATCAAAAACTTGTCCTATTGCGAACTAATCCTTTAGAGTTCCTCATATACTTCCCATATATACTCGCTTTCTTTCCCACAAGAATTTTCCACCCCTCAAAATTTTGATATACATCGTAGTTAGCAAACATACTGAAGATCTTCTCTTGAAGAAAGGAAAAACTCTTGAGTCTAACGGCTAACGTCGGGACATTGCTGATTAGGTTCTTTAAATGCATACAAATTATTCGGAAATTATTCGGAAATAATTCGAAATTTTGTTTTGAATTTATGCTTCAGAGGCCTTTGTATTTTCAACGTGTTAGATTAAAGACTCAAAGAATAAAAATCCTAAGGGTAAGGACCTATACTATTTTTTTAATCACTTTATCCCCTTCATTACGTGTATTTTTACAAAGGCTGAGCTATGTTAAAAAATACAAAATATTTACTCGTAATAATATTAGTCAGAATATATATGCCGACCGCTGTATTTATGCAATTGCAAACAAATATTGCACTTCAAAAAAAAGCATATACAATTTTTAATAATTTCAATGTCTGTTGCCCGGATGTCTACATAATTTCCATAATATTTGTATGAAGAAGATCAGGATAGAAACAGAAAAAAAACAACAATAACACATTCTGCTTCCAGCATTATTCATAAAATACGAAAATCTGTCATTTAGAAGAGAGATAACAATGCATTTATTTGTAAGGTGGTAGATAGATGTTGGCTTCCATCTAACAACTGTATTTTTCATTATAAATTCAAGGATGCATAAATGAGTGTTTGTTTGTATGTGCGAGTGTGTGGTTGAGGGGGGTATTTAGTTTTGATATTCATAGAAGTAGTAAAAACACTACAAGAACAACAACAACGACAATCATAATGACATGGGGTGCTTAAATGGTCGATCACCTTGTGCCATAGATGATAACTTTATTCTTTTGTTTAGAGAAGAGTGTGTCTGTGTATGTTCATACATACACATATCTAAGTGTTTTCACATAAATGAATAACAAGAGAAGGACAATGAATTTGTTTGGGGGCAAAATATATGAGAAATTCAATGCATATATTCCCAACAATGGAAACTGATTTAAATGCATAAATTTTAGTAGAAATATATTATAGATGGTTTGAACACAGAAGTGACACTTGTACCTCATTCTCTTTGTAAATGTGAAATATTAATGAGCAAAAAAAAAAAATAATTAGATTGGCACTAATACACAAACAACTTATATTTAAATATGTATGCCAATACAATATATAATTGTATTCTATATATAAGTGGAGGAAATCGTATACCCTCAATATCAGGTCGCACAGTGATTTTCTTCCCTGAACACCCCATATGACTTTGTTTAATTCTTTTAAATGAAAAAAATTTCATATTTTGCTTTCTTACTATCAGGCTTTGCGTAAGTTTTTCCTTTAAGCCTTATTTTTTGCACATAACCATTCTTTTTGACTTTATCATAAATGCAACTAAAAACTAAACGTATACACACACACACGCACACAGATATATACACACATACACTCCAGCACCTTTTTGTTGAACACATTTGTTAAAGAAAAATGCCTTCAGGCTATTGTTGTTTTTGTTGTGTTCTCAGTGTAGCATCAACATTAAAGCCATGCAATAACATGTGTTTCACTTTGGCCAACAAAATCATCAGCAATGACTGAGGCTATGCCAACCAGCACAACAACAATAACAACGACAACTACAAACATAAGTGGTAACAGCAATGTGCAGAGCAAGCAAACAATTTTGCTAACAAGGTCTTTGGTCGAATCGGTTGCTGGGCACAGTGGGAGAGTAACAGTTCGATCACAATAATGTTTATTGAATAAAATTTTTTAGGGCGTCGGACTTACAGGGGTTTATATTTTGAAGTTTACTTTTTGAAGTTTCAATAATTAGGGGCTATTATACATATTTCTGATATATATGATTCGTGTTCTTATTTGTTCGATTTTACGAAAAGCTCATAATTGACATGCTACGTTGCTCAAAAGGAAAAGTCCCCACATGATCAAATTTGGATCGTGTACAATACGAATGGTTCCATGTTTCGTTCCATGGAAACGAATGGTTCCATGTTTCGTTTCAATCATCGTGATCATATTCTGTAAATTTCTTTGGTCACAAATGCCAAAATTTGTTAGGCGAATGAATTAACCGATTTAATCCATTAATTAATTTATAAACCTATAAAATGGGACCCATCGTTGCACTCCTTCTGGGAGGTAACAGAAGGTAAATTTAATATGAAGAGAATGGATTTTTAAACATCGGATTTTTAAACAATAGCAACAAAATTCTCAGTACTGATTAAAAAACATCTGGCACTAATCCTCCACTGTCATTTATGGAATCCGGTATTATTTCATGTTTTCATCTTTGAAACAATTTGCTAAGTTTTTTTTTGTTTTTTGTTCGTTTGCATTTTTTCTTGTTGTTGTTAAGTTTTGGTTTCTATGTAAGTGAAACATTTTCCAGAAGGGTCAAACGTTTAGTAGAAAAAAGGTTGTGCGAGTGAGTATCTGTGCTTGTAAAGCATTCGTGTACTATGTTACTTAATTTTCCTTGCCTACTCTATCTCTCTCTTACCCTATGTTTCGGCAACATAAATATTAAATCCTGTTTTGAAGCCTTCAAGCCTTAAATAAAACACCGATGAAAGCAATGATGCTGTCTGAAGTTGTTGTCATTTTCTCTTAACCAATGTCATAGCTGTTGAAGAAGATGATGACGACGATGATGATGCTGTTGATGATTTTGAAAGAGGTCATTGTTTGTTTGTTTGGTTGGGTGTCCTTTTTAGTTGTTACCCAGAAAAAAAATTAACACATAATTTGCTTAGGGCCAACAAATATCATTTTTATGTTTCATGACACTGGCACTGATGATGATAGTTTGTTAACAAACAACGACAACAACATTGAAAAGATTCAACCACATTGCTGATTATAATTTGAAAACAAAAAATAATAAAAAAACACTATTACGTATTGAGCCACCATAACCACCTGCAGTGCTGACTCTCTTGTCAGGATATTAGTTTTTGTTTATTTTGCTAAGGGTGACAGTTGCATCTGGGCATGTAGTAGAATCCTTTTATCATTTCTTGTTATTGCTTTTCAATTTCCATTGAAAACTTTTCGTTTTTGGATATTAATTTAAAACTTTGATTATTTTGATTTACATACAATTTCTGTCAATACTCAAAATGAAAGAAAACTTCCAATGCCAAACTTTGGTTATTTTTCCCTAGAAAGATAATAGAAAAAGTTTATTTTCTTGTTTGTTGTTGTTGCTGCTGCTGTTGTCATTGTTAAAGTTAAGTATCAATTTCTTATTAATTCGGCTTATTGTGTATGTGTATTTGTATTGTTTTCAGTATTTTACTTTTGCGATTTATGTATTTTTGAGTATAAACTATTTGTTATGTGGGAATGTGGAAGAAACTAGGAAGTTTGACGACAGGACATTTCACAAGGCCCATCAAAGTACACATGTGTGATTTTTTAAAGAATAATTCGCAAGAACCCTCATAAGAACTAAAATGGATTTTTATGGGGGGTTGGGTCTCAAGGGTCATCATAGCTACAGGCGTGGGTTTCTTGAAAATTTTTTCTCAAGAGCCATGAGAACAATAGGAGTAGATTTATAAAAAATATTTTTCAAAGGCCATCATAAAAGGAGGCGTAGAATTTTAAAAAAATATTTCTCAAGGGCCATCAGAAAAGGGGACATAGATTTTTAAAAAAATATTTATCAAGGGCCATCAGAAAAAGAGGCGTAAATTTTTAAAATATATTTCTTAAGGGCCATCAGAAAAGGAAACATATATTTAAAAAAATATTTCTCAAGGGCCATCAGAAAACGAGACGTACATTTTTCAAAAATATTTATCAAGGACAATTAGAAAAGGCGTCGATTTTTTAAAAATATTTCTCAAGATCAATAATAGCCACAGGAGGGGATTTAAAAAAAATATTTCTCAAGGGCCATTAAAACTAGAGGCAGAGAAGTGGATTGTTAAAGAATATTTCTCGAAGACCACCATAGCCACAGAAGTGGATTTTTTAAGAACATTTCTAAAGGACCATTAAAACAAGAGTCGTTGATTTTCCCAAGGCCCATCATAGGCACAGAGGTGGATTTTTTTAAGAACATTTCTAAATTACTATTAATTTTTTAAAGAATATTTCTTGACGTCCAATACATCATAGACACAGGAGAGGATTTTTTTAAAGAATATTTCTTGAGGTCCAATATGATTACAGGTGTGGATATTTAAATAATATTTCTCAAGATATGTGGTCGTTCTATAAGTGGCGAATTTCGTAAAAATGTCATCACAAGGCCTTTGATGGCCATACATAATGTTTTTTTTTTGTATACCTCAAGGGACTTATGATTTTCCTAAATCTAATAAACATCTAATATGAATTTTAAGGCTGACTTTTTATTAGATATTTTTTAAGCTGTAAGCATGAACTTGTTAAGAATATTTTATTCAAGAACAATCGCATCATATCAATCAAAATATTGAAAACAAAATATTTTGAAAATCGTCATAATATGTGTGGCTATCTGCTGAAATGTGGCAGTTCCCAACCCTTTAATATCTGCCAGATTACTTCCTCTCCCATTTAAACCCTCCAGAATATATAAGCACTTATTTCAAACTGTTTTTAACCATGGTTTGTTTGGAAGTGATAACAACAAAACACCAATGGTCACAAAAAGAGCAATAACAATAATCTCTCCAACTAGAACTTTAGTCGTTAAACACACTTACATAAACATACACACACCAAGCAGTTAACAAAACAAATTGCTACAACCTGACTGGCCTAATAAAAAACAACAAAAACAAACTTGTAGCAACAACTTTTTTCAAATCGCCACTTTTTCTCTTCTTCTTCTTGTTCTATTTTCAGGTGAACATCCGGCCGCCATGCAACACAATTCAAGTAAAATGCATAGCAGCAATTTCTATTTTAGTATATGTTGCATGTTATTTACCATTTTAACATGTTGTTTACAACATTTGATGTCTACAACAATCGCTGCCACGGCAACCACAACAATAACCCGAACTTTAGTGTTGCCACCATCAACCTCGGCCTCGGCATTGTCGGCCGCCAAGCAACATAAAACGAGGCAACCTGCTGTTACAAAAGTAATATCAACTAAACAGGTCTTATCATCCGCAGCAGTGGCATCAGCATCATCACCACGGCCACCACCAGGACCAATTTCAAGGACCTCAACACTAACCGATAGCAAGAAGCAGAATAAGTCTACAGCTGTTTCTAATGTTGTGGTTGCAACAGTCACATCAACGGCCTGTAACATAGCAGCTATCAGTAATAAAGCTACAGCAACAACAAACATTTCCCGCCTGATGTCCTGTCGTTCAAGTATCCTTAGATGAAAGGCTAAAAATTACGACAACTACAACAGACTGCTGTTGCAGCTATAAACCCCAATGTTGTACGTGGTGATGGTGTTATATGTAACAGCAGCAGTGGCAGCAACAGCAGGAGCCGTGGCATCAGTATATCTTAACGGTTCTCTACTTTTCTAACTTTATTGCCTGCCAGTCAGTGTTTGGCTGGCTGGTTGGGTTCATTTTTATAAATATGTTTTTTTCGTTCTCCTTTTTATTTTGTATTTGGACTGGGTACCAAAAAGAGGGCGGGTGATCTTACAACATAGCAACTTAACGAAAAAATACATAGCAAAGAAATACAACCAAAAAAGGAAACAAAACAACAAAGGATTCTCTGTTTTCATGTTCTTCTACTTCTTTTCGTGCTTTTTGAGCCAACCAGGAAAAAATGCAATAGTATAACACAAAAAACAAGGAAGACATCTACATAAAAAAACGGCACATAAAGCTGTAGATGAACAACGGCAAAAAACAGAAAAAACAGCGGCAGTTAAGACAAAATTGCAGGTAATAAACTAACAAAAAGGATTTTCGAAAACACCATGCGTTCGCATGTAAAATACAAGCAACAACTCCTCCTCGAACAACAGCTACAACAACGAAATAATGGGAAACGTGTAACCCAAACTGGGAACTTTTTCCTGTTAATTTCTTTGTGATTTTGTGTGCAGGGTGGGGTTTCTTTCCAACCTTCGCCATCATGAACATAGAACAAATTACCCGGTTCTCATTTAGAGTTGAATGGGGGAATCCGGAGATTTTGTAAAGTTGAAATAATTCATATAAAGTATGCCAAGTAAAGCAAAACTAAGTTTAGCTAAAAGTTAGGGTAATTAATTTGTGTAAAGTATCACAGCCAGATTAAATGGCGGGAGAACTTTTTTCTTTTGGTTAGACAGTAACTGTGGTTCCAAAATGGAGAAATTGTACGAAATTTTGTTAAGGTTAACAGAAAATATTCGTATGTTTGAGTTTGAGGAGTTAAATGTCAAATAACATAATGAGGATCTACAAAATTTGTGCCTATGTTGTATTGCAATATTCCTACAAGGCCTATGTAGAAAAATTCCTCTATGTTGTGCGCATTTAATATACCTTTTAAGGGTCAATGATAACCATAAATATATAACCATAATATATATTTATGGTTATCATTGATTTATGGTTATATAACCACAAATATAACCATAAATATCTATATATTTCCAAAAATCCTATGAGCTGTAGAATTGAATGTATAAAATGTCTATCTTTAATATTGCGAGCTCCTGCGCGATTTCAATACACGAGCATGGCTAATCGTCATATCGCTGGCTTAACGTGAAAAGGCAATAAGTCCACTTTTTTATTAATTGAGATTTTTATACAGACACAGACTACAACTATCTTTTTTATTAAAAGTATTTTTTTTTATATATAAATATAATATCTTCAACATAGTTTGATCATATATAGCGAATCTTATACAGATTGAATACCCTACACCTGCTGTCAAGAAACAAGTCGTGTTCCAATCCTACCTTTAATGCAGAATTAACATCCCAAGCCTTAATTATGATGAGATTAATAAAGACGGTTAAAAATGTTTCTCATAAAGTGAATTTGGATTAAATTCGGCAATTTGCGATCCGCAATTGTCGAATAGAGTAATTATGTAGAATGATGAGGACCAAAATTGATCGAATCCGACATATAGACTTCACTGACCCATTTAAAGCTGGTCTGGGAAATGCAGTGGAGAAAGACTTCAGATGATATAGTTACTGACCCAACAACCCTACTACGAAAAATCATAATTATCAAAACATTCCCATTACTTAAATCCCCGTTTTTCGGTTTGGGTACCTGCGGTATAGTTATCCTGCTAATCCATGATTCGTCGTCATATGAGCAGATGTGGTTAGCCGTAAACTATGTCCAATATCTCTATTTCTGTTCAAAATTGAGAAATTTTGGCGCAATAATGATACCAGAATAATTTATTATTATATGGATAAATGACACCCAAACATATTAAAATATTTGCTGACGATATAGAATATATTCTAAAAATGTTCGAAGGTCTTGTATATACATAAAATCCTTTATATTTGATAAATTTTCCAATAAATCTTTGTTAGTATTTTCATGAAAAGCAAACTTCTGATAGATTTTGAGAAGTTATGTTTTAAATATTCTAATGTGAAGGTTTTATGAAGGGGGAAAGTAGGTAACACACTAAAAATATGTGTTTTGAGATTTCTTCCTTCACAAAAAGCTATCTAATATTTGTGGTACATGGCGCACGTTTTAAGTCCTATTAAGATGTGTACCAAAACCACTGTATACTTTCGTTTTTTTTTTGTGGCTGATGTAATTGCAGCATTAAAAACTGTATCACAGTAAATTATGTAGAAAATGAATTACCCTGGCGTATCATAATTAAAATGTAAATACACAAGGATAAAGAAAAAGTTAGGTGAAGTTTAGTACTTTAGTGCGGCAGTCTTAAATCTGGTGTGTTTATAGTTAAGTTGTTAGAAAATAATGTTAATGGACCGCATTAACACTATTGTAAAATTTGTGATATTTCCTGTTTCACTCTTTAATTAGAGAGTTATATTTCAAAAGAGCAATTTGAAAGGTTTCGTAAAAAGATATTATTGTAAACAAGGTATTATATTCAGTTCGTAGGCCACACATACACAAAAGTACATCATAAAACTCTAATTTTTGTTGGTATTCGCTACCATATTAAATTCTAATAAAAATTCAGCTAAATTCAAAAATAATAGGTAATAATAAAATTTTACAACTGTAAACATTTCATAAACCATTTCAATAGCAATTTAAAAATATCCGCCAGCAAAAACAAGAAATTTTGCGCGCCAAACATTTGTTGCAATTGTGTTATAATTAACACATTCATTTTGATAAACTCGTTATTTGAGCATGGAATAAAAACAATATCGTATACATTTTTCGTATAAAATGCATATTGTTGTTTCTCTATACCAAAAAATATGTAAATAACTCACTCAACTGAAAATGCCTCGTAAAACTATTAAAAATATGTTGTGTCTGTTTTTTAATATCGGTAGTATTTAAATTTTTAGAAATTCTGGGAATTTGCTTTATTTATTTTTTTTTCGATTTACAAATTATGTTTAGTAATTCGTGTTTTAGTAAAAACCGAAAAAAAGTAAATAAATGAAGTGCTCAAATTACCTATTAAACTATTTTTAATGGGCGAAATTTATAATTATGCCGATTATGTCGGATGGTATTTGAAAATTATTTTATAGTAATATGTAAACATAAATGGAGCGTAATGAAACAAAATGGGAAATTTGTATGTTGGGAAGTTGATAGGTTTCAAATGACAAATGTTATATCGAAAAGGGTGTTAGAATGATTTCCATCCGTGGAGAACCTATGGAAGATATTTTCAAAATAGAATATTAAAAACAAATCTGGTCAAAATAGGTAATTTGGAAGTTAGCTTTTCCCCTTATTATTTCGGTGGGTCCATTGTATTCATAACAAATCTATAGATTTCTACCAACAGATTATATTTATGTATAGTTGTCATTCGTATTTGTGTTCCCTCCACCGTGAAATGGAAATTTGTGTATATTAAGGATCAGAATAGAATTCTGATGAAACTGTTGTTCGGCACTTCGGTTTCTGAAGTGGTTAGAAGACTACATCGCTGAAATTTTCCAATAGAAGTCCTTGCTATGACACATGTATCTTTATATGGGAACCGGCTTCTTTTTTAAGTAAAATTTCCCAGACTATTTGATTTGGTCCCTGAAGTCCTTCAATCGCAAAAGTGTAATAGTTTGGTCTTGATATAAAAAAAAATTGATAAAGAGGTCGTTCCATTTTAGGTGTAGTTAAAGTCATATGTACATTATTCAATTTGTCATTTCAGATATCAGCATAGAAGTCGTTTGGAAAATGTAGATTTAAATAATCAAATAATTTCAATGTAGGTCCTTACAAGTTTTACGGTAGTTTTGAATAGAATTTACATTATGTCATTTTGAAGAGGAAAAAATACCTCCTCGTAGAGTCTTCTTTATTGTAGACACCTTTTCTGATAGAGTTCCCATGCAAGCGTCCCTCTCTTTTTTTGAATATTTGAGGTTTTTATATTCACATTTTTAGCCGAAGAAGATGTACATTGTCACATGATATCCTCCCGGAAAAGCCTTGACATCATTAAGGCTACATTTAAAAAATATAAATTTAGGTCCTTTTATATTATTTTTCCTGGTTGGCTTGAAAATACCATTTAATAATCATCAAACAATAAAAAAGGAGAACCGATGTGTAAATAATAAAATGTAAAATGAAACAAAAAAAAAAGTAAAATGTCATAGAAAATGCATATAAAATATGCAATTCATATATACAACCAATAAAATCACAGCTATAAAGAACATACAAATAAATCTTGTAATAAAAATGAAAAAAAAAAATCCATATAAAATTATAACATTTAATGATTTATTTAAAAACAATTAATTTAGACCACCACACATCTCCTACATTTTATATATTTCAATTACAATTGCACCCATTAACATATTTTATGCCCAAACAAAAACAACAATACTTCATATTAATGAAATAAGTACTTTTTTCCAACAAATGATGATATTTGATCTTTATAAATATCAATGTAAAAAATAAGCCAATAAAAAATAACAAAAACACAACAACAACAAAATTGCATATTCACATTAAACGGTAGATGGTTGTTGTTTGTTAATGAAATACGGGATTATTATTGTATATAGCGATTTTAATTGATAACTTTGTATAATGAGATCAATATGATTTTTGTGAGTTTTCACTTTTCCGTTATACCGTAATCATTTGCATACAATATACATAGTAGGAAATAAGCTACTCAATGTAAGATAAATATAGTATTAAAATATTTATAATCGTATAATGATAATTATTATATCTATAGAGAGAGATAATAATCACAATCACACATGATCCACATCCTCTTACACACACATACATATTGAATAAAAAACGAAGAACAAAATAAAAACCATTAATAATTTCAAAATAAATTGAAAACAATTTAAAAAACCTACACACTCACTCAACCCCACATAATAACTAAACTTAGTTTGAAAAATGTAGCAAAATAATATAATTAAAATTTATATATAAATAAAAAATATACATATTAAATAATAATATAAGCTACAATGAAAAAAAAAAAACAATAAAAAATAATAACATTAATATGCATAAAATTTATGATAGTGCAAAGCAGTGGCATAAATTCAAATAAAAAGAGAGAAAAAAATACAAAAAAAAAACACTCAATAAAATACATATTCTAATGACACATAATAATAATGACTTTACATCAAATATAACTATATTTAATAACTACGATGTAAGTTAATTTAATACAACAAGAAAAAAAACATTCAACATTATTAATGAACAAACTGAGAAGAAAAAGAAACATAAACCACAACATTAATAATAAATAAAATAAAATTAAAAAAAATACTGTGTATCATGAACTTTAAGAAAGAACAATTGGCAAACGTATTCACAATAAGAAAACAACGGTAATTGAAAGTAACAAAAAAACCCCAACAGAGAAAAGACAAAAATAAACATTTATGGTTTAGAAAAATTTTAAATATTTTAAAGTGTTTCTATTCGAATGTTGGAAATACAAAAATGGTAAGTATCGAGATACAATGATAAAGGTAGTCCCATTTGAAAAACTAAAGATTATGGCAACAAATTTACTTTTCGGTCATCCATGTTTGTCGTTCAAAAAAATGTGTAAAATATCCCCGAATTATACTATCACATTACTGTTGAAAAAAAATATGTATTAAAAAAAATAACTCTTAATATAACTTTTATTCTTTAAGCAAGGGAAGAATTCGTTATGTTATGTCAGGTCAAACTTGTTACACCTTCCTTTGATACTGACTTTCAAGATACCAAAAAAAATCCAGACTTCAGCTATTCAGTCGAAAACGCTTTCATAGTGCCGATGAAGAAATATTCTTTAAAAAATCCACGCTTCATAGAGTCGATGAAGAAATATTCTTTAAAAAATCCACGCTTCATAGAGTCGATGAAGAAATATTCTTTAAAAAATCCACGCTTCAGAGAGTCGACGAAGAAATATTATTTAAAAAATATACGCTTCATAGAGTCGATGAACAAATATTCTTAAAAAATCCACACTTCATAGAGCTGATTGATATTAAATATTAAAAACCCAATGCTTCATTAAAACTCCACGATTTATAAAAAAATCTTTAAAATCTTCACGCTTTTGAAAACAAAAAAAAATAGTTTTAAAAATTACACGATTTGTGAAGATGTCAATGTCAAATTAAAACAAATGAACAATACGTTATTATTTTTATTCACATTTTTTAATAGAGATCTTAAATATTTACATTTTCCTACATCACAATCTGTTCTAAACCTTAAACCTAATATTTATAATAGACATATTGATTAATACCGCTTGAAATATCAATAGCATCCTTATCATTCATGTTGCCAAAACCGCTGACACTATCGTGTCCATCAATTTCATCATAATATTCATCATCTTCTTCGTCTGTGCTATTATCATCCGCATAATCATTTATGTCATCATCGTATACTTCATTATCCAATCTATCAACATTGCCTTCATCATTAATTGGCAATTCGTCTTCAGGAGGAATGTCATCGACTTGTTCCTCTTCGTCTATTTTGTCATCGCCATCATCCTCATATTCCGTATCATCATCATCACCATCTCCAATTTCAGGTTTTTCATCTTCTTGGATGTTTAGATTTTCTTCAACCTTCAAAGCCAATGATCGTGTGGCGTGGGACGCATATACCTTAGCCAATTGTCGATAATATTCATCCAGCATGTCTTGATACATGCGATTATTCCTTAAATTTGATACTCGAGCCAAATGGGTGTCAATGTGTCTTGAAGCTATGGGGGATGCCGGTGTAAGTTCAGCAACTGGTTGTTGGTATTGCGAATAGTCATAGTAGTAATTTGGATTTGAATATGTTTGGGGATAGCGATGATACGATTGTTGATACACAACATTGACAGGTGCCACTGTTGTTGTTGTTTCGACCTTTTCCGAATTTTTTTCTTTGTTACGCCTCAAAACTACAACACAGTTTATAATTGTGTTGCCTTTATCCGTATCAATCATTGAGGAATTTTTTATAATTACATACGGTTCATAACCGTGGTATTGTGGAATTGAATTGTAGGATACATCGGGCGCCACTCCAGCATACGTGTAGTCATATTGACGTCCAGAACGTCCGGTAGTTTTGGTTGTATTCAAAACACAAAGTGGATACATTTTATTTTTTTCAGTATGCTCATTGTCATTGAATAAACTTGTATTGAATATATCCAACCAGCCACTTGGTAGTGTAATACTCCAATCCGCAATTGAACGATGACCTTCTCGAAGAATATGATCTTCCGATACAACTGGCTGTTGTTGTTGAATTATATTGACAAGATTGTGGTATTGTTGTGATGAAATTGGATAGAATTTCAATAGTTCACCATTAGAAAGGGCTGTAAATTAATAAAAAAAAAAAACAGGATAAACAGATGTTGTTGTATTTACATACATTATGCGATATTTACCAGCTGCCTTTGTGTGTTGTGCAAACAAAAGAAAAAGGGCTGTGGCCCATAACAACTGCTTAGAAGTTAACAGTGTCATTTTGTATCGACTTCGATCAACTAAACTTTATCTCCGTGACTTTTCTATTATTTATAGACTCTGAATAATATCCAAAGATTTTTTTTTTTTTGTAAATTAATTCTATTCTAATTCTCTGTCAATTTATATTCTTTAAAAAATATGGATGGCATAACTTCTCACCCGTTGGTCTCCTAATTTTGTCTGGACTGTAGTAGCCCAGTTTAAAATGAATATCAACACCTTTACCGTTAGTAGCAACCAACAATGCTCGAATTCGTTGTTGGAAAGATGATAAGCATGCTATTTTAATGCCCTATCTCGATGCTAGTCACCTTTCATCGACAACTTTTGCCATAAATTAGTATCAACGCTTTTGTTTGTGGTCACACTTTATTTGTTTGTTTGTCTACAAATGGTCAAAGTGTGTAACATAGATACTGTCTTTCTCACTATGCAGACCGGCTGGTTGGTGATTAGGGTAAACATGAAATATGCTTTATAGGTAGCCAATTAGAAATTAGGCAAAATGTAAATTAAGTTGGAAGTTTTATTAGTGATGGCATATGTTTTCTGAACTCTTTGGAATGGTACTATTTGTAATAAAATATAAAATGGATGTGTTTTATAAAAATAAATGAAAAAAGTGTTGAAAGCAAAAATGGATTATTTGTCGTGGAGTCTTAGAAGAAGAATTAGTTTTTTTAAATCAAAATATCAATATATATATATTCCTAGAATTGTATCTATTTGACAACATAACCAATATTATATTGCAAGGTATAAACTGTGATTTTATAAATTTAAAATTACAGTTAAATATATGCAGGTTTTTAAATACTTTTTTTACATGTACCTAGCATTTCATGTTTCCCGGTTTAATTGTGAATTCAATTGTGATGCCATTGGTACGTTATTGTACAAAATAATATAATCTCTACTTATAAGATCCCAATTCAAAATGGTCATCCAATATATTTATTTTAACACATCTGACAACTATTTAATTTGTTAAAAATTTATTTGAATTAATATGTGACATTTCGGAAAAGTAAAGGTAAAAGTGATCCTTATGTAATACCAACATTTCTTTTCGGTTTTGTTAGAAGTTTTCAATGCGAAACCAATATATTTAATTCGCTTTCATTTAACAAAATAAATATAAATTGTTAAGAATAACACAGATGTCGAAACAACAAATTAATTAAGGGAAACCCCCGTTCTCGATTTTATATTTTCAAGATTTTCAATGGACTTGTAAATGAATACCAAACCATGTTAAAGTTTGTAACTCTACACATATATTTGAAGATTTAAAAGAGAAGATAAATAATTTGCAAAATGTTGTTGTTTTTTTGGCGATTAAAGATGGCGCGCATCCGCAAATTCCAACGGTGTTAGAAAAAGTACATGTCTTGAGCTCGTATGAACTAGGATTATTAACTTCACTCAAAAATTAATCAAATAGCGGACATTTGATTTTTTTATTTTTGACCCCAAACTAAGTTGCAAGTTCACACAATAAATCCGCTATATCTTCAAGAGTTATTGAGATTTTCACTTGAAATTTAATAGGGACATTCTTCAATTAGTGTAGGTTACAAATTAATTTTTAGGAAATTTTGACATTTGGTGAAACCAGAGAAGTGTACCGATATTCCTCTCTTAAATTAAACAGTTTAAGATACCGAATATTTGGCGCAATATATGAGATTCTTAATCCTCTGAAAACCGAAAACCTTATTTAATAGTTCAATATCTAAAAGGGATATTGAACGTTGTGAACGAAAATTTTTCTTACCTATCCCATGAACATATCAAAAACGGGACGGGCACTTTATATGCACTTGGACGCCGCTATAGCCACTGAGAAAATCAGTAAAACTTTATTCAGAAAATTTTGGTTAATTTTCCCTCGCTAAATATTGACCTTCATTATCAAGACATGGTTTGTCGAATTAGCTGTTACCAAAACTTGAACCTTGTCTGGAAGATGTTTGATGTTAATTTCGATGAGATCGGCTACTCCCTTTCTAGAGCTTATCGTGTGCACATTGAAAATCATAGGGACGTTTTTAACCGGAACTTAATTCAAAATTCCCTTAACATCGACGCAACAACCTTCAGGTAATTTTTCACACAAAAGTCGGGATCCATTTGAACCGCTAAATATTGATTGGTCTTCATCAAAACATTCATGTTGGCAAATTCCCTTATTCATGTGCAATTTCGTGGTCTTTGGATTATAATTGTTGCCCCTAGAGCGACCAGCGACAAAAATCCACTAAATATCAACGGGTATTTTACAAAAACATTATGGATATTCTTTGGCCTGAACATGTAAAATTTCGTGATCCATGACTGTGGCCTGTATGATTTTACAAATTTTAATCACACAAAAGTTGGTATACATTGAAAGGTTGATTCAATCAGTAACAATGAAAAAATCATGATGTCAAATTGAATTGTATTGATGTAGACAAAGTATACATACATTCAACAAGAAGGACTACGTAAAGGGAAAAACAGGGAGAAGTTCCGTGTTATCTCGAAGAGGTGATCACAGTTAATCACCGAGATCATGGTATTAAACTTTTTGGTGATATTGTTTTTCGCCATTAACGATTATTTATTTTTAAAAATATACAACATTTTGTTTTTAATACAAAAATAACACGTCCAGTGGGGGCTTGAGGTGTTGCAAAACGAATGACAAATTTAATATACACTCCACCTTGTATCTGGAGGCAATACCTAATTAATTTATTTCCGTAAGGTTTACATTACGGCAAACTGAATTAAAAAATGTCCCTGCAAAAAAATAAATTTTATCATTCACAGACAAAGCTTTTAGTAGATACAAATTTATAATTATATACACTTAATTAGCTGTCAAAAATAATTTATTGCCTCTTAGAAAATACAATTTTATTAACTAATTTGCATCTAAATAAATAAATGTTTTGAATATCGAATTTATATTATAAAGCCCTTTCGAATTTCTTTCCAGTATTTGGAAAATAATTTCTTATTATGGACGTGTTTAAGTTAGTTTGGTATTTTTGCTAGTCTCGTAATAACTCGAGAAGTTCTATTAGATTATTTCTCATAATTTGCAAACTAAAACAAATTACTTACAAAAATTGGTGGGACTTGTTCCAGTATTATTTTATCCAACACTACAATTTTACATCGAGTTTTGAGGTCCATAAGAAACTTTTGAAAGTCGTTTATACAGTGCTGTTTGTCACATGGCTTTTGATTATAATAGATTAACTGTTGTAAACTGCCGTTGTAAACTTGTGTAAATATGTAGATTAAGTAGCATTGACAACAGATTTAGAAAACAGAATACATTTTGAAAATATATTCATAATTTCTGTCCGTCTTTTTTCTTTTCTTTAATAAAATATTTGCATATAAAAAGTGGTACCATTATTTTTAAACAAATGTGGAAAAAGTGAAACTACTATTATTTGGGTAAAACACACAAAACACATAAAGCTTTTCGGAGAGATTATGTAAATTTTGTCCAGAAATTCATTCAGTGTACACTTTTGAATGAAAATCTTTAAATAAGTGTGATTGTAATATGCAAAAAGGTTAGTTTCTACAAAATCGCAAAGAATAACACATCAATCTCTAAAGAACGGAACAAGGCAAGTCATATTCGAAAGTTATGAATTTTATTTTATTTGTGGTTCTATTGGGCCTTGTAGGTTCTTCAATAGCCGATGGTAAGTAGAAATAAATCTATAGAGTTATTTCACATTTTTATATGTGTTCTTTATTATTGGCAGATAATAAGGTCTTGGTGCGTGTCACTCCCGTTACTCCCGAGGAATATCAAACTTTATTGGAACTGAACAAAGATGGCAATCAATCGCAACGTTCGGAAAATGGCATTTTTAGTGGTGCCTTGTGGGAAAATATCGGAAGATATATTGAACAACTATGGAGCAGTACTCGCCAAACAAAGGCCATAAGTGGCTATCCTCTCTGTTCGATAAGTGCCCCAAGCGCTGAAGAAGGTCGCCAGATTAATGTCAATCGCTTTCGTAGTATAGAAGAGTTTTTGAATTCCTTAACGGAACAGAATGAGTCAAACAAAGGTACACCAATTATCAATTGTGTTTTAGTAGTGGACGACAAGAAATCATCAAAGACCACAACAACAACAACGACAACAACTCCAACACCAGAAACAGTTAATGATGGAGTTATAACAACATTTGATGGTAGTTATCCAGGTTATGCCAGTTATCCCTCTGAATACGCTGGATATTACAATTCTCCATATCCTAATTACCCTGTGAGAAGTCCAACTAATTATCCCGAATATCCAGCCTATTATCCGCTACCATCTCCTCCTCCGCCAACATCATCACCACATTATACATATGTCTTGGTTCCCAGACCCCCACCAACGGAAATCGAATATGCACGCGAAATGGAAGAAAGGGAAAAGGCGGCACAGCAGCAACAACAACAACAAGAAGGACAGCATCTAAAATATTTACACCTGAAACCAATTTCCAGCTCATCACGCAGACCACCACGTCCCATGTCGAAAACTGCGAAGCCGTCATCACGACGCCGTAATGTTCAAAGGCAAAAACAACAAGTCAGACCATATCACAAAAGTTTTTGATTTTAACCGACCGACATGGCAAGCGATAATAGTCATCTATCAGCAAATGAAATCATCCATGGACTGACGCACGAACGCATTCACAAAACCCACATCCACTTAAAGAATTTGAATAAAAAACAAACATGAACAAGAAGAAGAAAAAAGAGAGTTAGTCAAGATACGTTTAAAACGTTTTGTTTCATTTCTGTGCTTTCATTCAAATGGGCAAAAAAAGTATTACAAGGTCCTTTCCATTTACATGTTGTATAAACACATATGTGGGTCAGCAGGCTGGATGCGAAGGTAAGTGATGTGTGTTGACAAGGGCCCCTATCAAAAGGTTATATGTGTTTTATTTTGATAAATGTTTCTGGTACATTATTGTAATCAAAGAATCTGCAGAGGGTCAATTGTACAAAAACTGGTTTTAAGATAATCCAAAATAATTATATTTGCTAATGCCCCGTCAGTGGATGATTATAAAGAAAATTACTCAAAGACCATCAGAGGTTTACTTTTAAGAGATATAATTTTGTATTTTTAGCTAGATCATAGATTTATTAAAATGAATTTTTCAACGAATTATTCGAAAAAAAATGTTCAAAAAAAATTAATTTCAAATGTATTTGACTTACAAGGGGCCTTTTGTTAAGCACCTGCTTTTTCCTAAATCTCCTTTTAAAAAGCGATTGTCCTCTTTAGGTGTATATATGTTCGTATGTTTGTATAACATAACGTCGGCACGAGTGTTAAGTTTTGTTTTCTAAGTTGATGTTGTTTTTATTTAATGTTTTGTTCCAAAAACAAATATTGGACAATACAACTGTTGTCTCAAAATATCCTGTGGCAATAAGTGAAAGTGTTGTTGTTGCTGTTGCTACTGCATGTTGGTGTTTCAAAATACAACAGCAAATCTTCCATTGTCTTAAAGTAGAAGTCGGCGGCAAGGGAATGTTGAGAAATGCAACAAGGTGTAAAATGAACAGCATTGTTGACAGGGCAAAATTGCCCAGTTGGAACGTTTAGAGTTTTTGCTAAAAAAATAATTTCTTGGAAAGAAGCCCTTAGAAAATTTTGCCAAAATTCTCGGAAAGATCTTTTCCTGGATTCTCAAAGGATAAAAACCATCAAAACCAAGGTTTCGAAAGTGGCGAATCAGACTTGGAATTTTTTAAATAAAATATAAATGAATTTTCGAAACACATTTCCCCCTAACAAATTTCCAACCAGTCTTACTTTCGGTACTTTCGAAAAACCTCCTTTTTATTTACTTGTACAAGGATGTGTGTAATCAGATGACTACAGATGAAATGACAAGAATAATTACTTTTATAACTTGCGGCAAATCAACTCATTTAGTTTGACACACTTTCACGAGTGTGAACAGTTGAACTTCAAAAACCTTGCCTTGAGTTGCTTTCGTTTCGTTTGCTTGATGGTGTGCAGTGAAAAGATAAGACATCAAAATTGCAAAGCAACTGATGTCCTGGCTAAGCTTTTGATTGCAGCAAGTCACATCAGCTTGGGATTTTGTGATGTCATGTGTGACGTAGTGCTGTGAAGACATGTGAGGGAGGTGTTGGCAATTGTTTTACAAATTTCACACAGATGCAACAGCAATTTATGGGGAAAAGAAACAATAGAAGCAAGAAATGAGTGTTATTGTTTTATTACATGCATACTCGTATATATGTGTGTGTGTGTGTTTGAATGTATTGTTGTCTTTCAAATTGTGGGTCATAACTAAAAACATATGTACATAAATTGTTATACACAAAAAGCTATGCATGAATTTAATCTAAGCATAAACTCTATGCATAGATCTTCCATTTGTAAGCAATAATTGCAACTTCCCAATGTATGTATATCCATCATCCCATCCCTCCTCCCCCTGCTGCTGCCTGCCAGCCAGCTATCTTCTGGCATAAACACTAATATTTTGTGCAAGACGAAGACATATCTTTCTACCAACTTGTATGCAAATTTCAAATTGAATCTTTGTATTTGAAGTGTGATGCAGAGCAGTACTATGGTTATTTACCATAACATATGTACATTTGTCAGACATCAGATGTCATCTGCATCAATATTTGCATTTTGATTGAATACCACCACCATCATCATCAGCAGCAGCACCAACCACATGCTGAAATGATATTTCATAACACCACATTCGTAGATACATTTACAATATATATTTTCATTGAACATATGTTTAAATGCATTTAGAACAAATTGGAGATTTTTGGAAAATTCATAACACATTTGGCCAAAAAGAAGTAACAACAATAATGTACGGGATCATCTATTTCTGGGGATTCATAAACATGTAAATATTAAAGCCAACATTTTCTCCACATACTATTTAAAAAATTCAAGTATTATAATATTTTTAAAGACTCTTAGAGGTATAGGCTTGGATTTTTAAATATTTGTCATTATGTGCCTATAGATGTGAAAACGTTGATTTTTATATTTTTTTTTGTTAAAGAACATTTTCCATAATCCAAGCGTGATTTTTTTAAATATTTTATCAATTATTCAGAGATATAAGCATGGATTTTTAAAGAATGTTTTCTTAAGGATATTCAGAGGTCCAAGCATGGATTTTTTAAAGAATATTAAGAGCTATAAGCGTGGATTTTTAAAGAATATTTTCTCATGGATATTCAGCGCTCTAAATGTGGATTTTTAAAGAATATTTTCTCAAGGATATTCAGCGCTCTAAATGTGGGTTTTTAAAGAATATTTTCTCAAGGATATTCAGAGCTCTAAGCGTGGATTTTTTCTCGAGGATATTCAGCGCTCTAAATGTGGATTTTTAAATAATATTTTCTCAAGGATCTACTGCCAAATAAACGTGGATTCTTAAGGAATATTTCATCAAGGATCTGCTGCCAAATAAACGTTGATTTTTAAAGAATATTTTCTCAAGGATATTCAGAGATCAAAACGTGGATTTTTTTAAAGAATATTTTATCAAAGATATTCAGAGCTCGAAGCGTGAATTTTTTTTAAAGAATATTTTATAAAGGATATTCAGAGCTCTAAGCATGGATTTTTAAGGAATGTTTTCTTAAGGATATTCAGAGCTTCAAGCGTGGATTTTTTAAAGAATATTTCTCAAGGATATTCAGAGCTCCAAGCGTGGATTTTTTTCTCGAGGATATTCAGAGCTCCAAGCGTGGATTTTTTAAAGAATATTTTCTCAAGGATATTCAGAGCTCCAAGCGTGGATTTTTTTCTCGAGGATATTCAGAGCTCCAAGCGTGGATTTTTTAAAGAATATTTTCTCAAGGATATTCAGAGCTCCAAGCGTGGATTTTTTTCTCGAGGATATTCAGAGCTCCAAGCGTGGGTTTTTTAAAGAATATTTTCTCAAGGATATTCAGAGCTCAAAGCGTGAATTTTTTAAAGAATATTTTCTCAAGGATATTCAGAGCTCCAAGCGTAGATTTTTTAAAGAATATTTTCTCAAGGGTATTCAGAGCTCTAAGCGTGGATTTTTTAAAGAATATTTTCTCAAGGGTATTCAGAGCTCTAAGCGTGGATTTTTTAAAGAATATTTTCTCAAGGGTATTCAGAGCTCTAAGCGTGGATTTTTTAAAGAATATTTTTCACACTGAAAAAAAACTCAAATACATTGAGAGTCTTAAGCGTGGATTTTTTAAAGAATATTTTTCACAATGAACATAAGAAAGTAGACAAAAAAAACTCAAATACATTGAAAGTCTTAAGCGTGGTTTTAAATAAAAAAAAATTAAGGACATTCGGGGCTCTAAGCGTAGGTAAAAATTATCAAGCACCACAACAAAATAAAATGTGGATTTTTTATAAAATTTTCTCAAATACATTCGGAGCTTTAATTTCAGGAATCATCAGTAATTTTTAATTATATCCGGCTCTGGACAATGATGACACCTTTTTCATAATGATTAACTAATATTTAGGGGATCAATTTGGCACAAAAAATTATGACGCAAACGTCAAGAAATCGTACACAGTTAAAGGCGTTTCACCGCTCATTCTCGTGATAATGATCGGTTCACATTTAGCGAGTCAAATGAATGTAGCCAAAATTACAAAACATACATTCTGCCGAGTGTATGCTTGCTCCGGAAAGTCATGGACCGGCCTTTAATCTGATTTCAATTATACTGATGTATCCATTCAGATATGGTATTTCTATAGACATTTTTGCAGGAGTCTACATTATCTGATATTGTTTAGCAATATAGAGATTATAAAAGAACGCAAATGTGTGGACATTTTGGTCGGACTCAGAAATTAGCTACAAAGAAAGTTAAAGTCCAGTGGATTTTGCACTTACGTCCGATTATACTAATCTCTAATGGAAAAATGTAAACCGAAATGTCGGTGCAAAATATATTTGAAACACATTTCAGATTTCCAAAGAAATACATACCTTTTCAATTTTTCAACATCTTCTAATGATGTAATTCTATAGTAGGGTCATTTTACAAAAAAATAAAAAATAACACTTGACACCATTTTTCCCTAAATCAAATGTGGCAACCGAAAAAAAAACCTAAAATGTCATTGCCATTATTTGACAGAGTATAAACAAAAGACCAACAACATAAACAAGTCGTTGATTTAGTGAATATATTTGTGAGAGAAAAACAAATCATTCCATGAAATATATACTTCACGCCAAAAGGCATTTATATGGAATTTTAATAAAATTAAAAGAAAATTTCTGTCTCAGTTACTTTGAAAGCAGACACTGAAATGTGTTCTTCAACTAATTCCAAGTTTTTGGGCAAAAAGTGTAAAAAATTATGTCGTTTATGCCGAAAACCCAAAAATGTCTTACAATCCACAAAAAAGTTGTCAGTGTCTGGTAAGTAATTCACTGTAACCACTGACATGTATTTGTTTTGTTGAAATCAAATATTAAAAAATCAGGCAGACATATTTAACACAAAAAAAGGAATAAAATTAAATGTCACCATTTTGGTTTTTATTAAATTGGAAAAAAAAAATCAATTCTTTAGCCGAGAGTCATTTACTTATCTTGTGTTTTCCTTTGCCATTGCAAATATCAATCATTTAAATGATGGATCAAACAACAGCAATGAAGAAGACAACAGCTTTATTTTAAGCTTGCTATAATTTATCAAAAAGTATTAATGCACTTTATTCTCATAACTCATAAGGATTCATACTTATTGGAATAGAAATGATAATATCGAAGGTATTAAAGGTATTTTTATAAAAGTCTTCTGCTATAAATTGGTGACTCATAATAGAAACCCCAATAGCTTTCCTCATAGAATGCTTTTTATATAGAAAGTCACATGTTGTTCTATTTAAATTCCAATTAAAGATACATGTTTAAAATTAAATGAAATATTTTCATAATATGTGTTTCGAACTTTTCCAACACTTTAAGTGCCATCTTAAACTATTTGTTTGCGCTTCATCTTCATCTCTTCAATTACATCACGAGTCTATAAATAATAAATATGTTTTCGCATCTATGTATTGAGTAGATGCTACACCACCTCAGAGATCCTATCGCATTCCACATTCCACTAACAACGTAACGCACTTCGCATCGATGTTGTCAACTAAACAACAAGCCATAGTAAATCATGTCATGTTCCTCAGTATCAGCAACATTGTTGTTGCTGACTGCCATGGAAACCGCCACTGCAAGCGTGAATGCTTCTGTGTTCTTTTTTTGCTTTTTGGTTGCAACAAAATAACATTTGCGAATTGCAATGACACACTTCATTGTCACAGTGCACGTAATTGAATACAAATCAATCAGATTGGCTTGAGAGGGAGCGCCACAAAGCAACAACAACAACATCGACAACAACGAAAGCAAGAATGTTTGTTCTCGAAGCATTGGTGGAAGTTGTCAAAGCAATAACTACATTGCAACATCATCAGAAATAACAACAACAGCATCAATGATGGTGACGCGAACAATATGCGCTTTGCGCATTAGGTGGGTGTTTGCAGCAACTCACTCGACTCTAATATTGAAATTGTGTCAAAATTTTGACAAGATTTTCCTTGTTAGTGTAACGATGATCAGAAACTCACAACAGATTGATGTCATTACGGTGCATTCCAAGAAGGAAGGCAGGGTCGTTGGAAATTTCTAATGGAGGGATAAAAATATTGGAGTTTTTCGATAATGTCAAAGGTGTCTATACACTTTGTAACTAGTCGATAAAGAATTTCTTATTTTCCACAAAAATGATTCTGAGACAATAAATGACCTGTAAAGAGCCATGTTTTACATGAGCAGAACTCAATTCAATATGTCGTATAAGTGGTTTCAAGAAGGACAATAAGATGTCAATGACGACCATCCTGCCCGACCTTGAAGCAGTGAGGAAACTGATTTTGGATAATTGTCGATTCGCCATCACAGAGGTTCGTTTCAAGCCAAGTTATTGGCTCAACGAATATCCAGGTCAGGTTCCAGGCGTGGTTTTTAAAGAATATTTTTTTAAGGCCCAGCAGAAGGCGTGGATTTTTAAAGAATATTTTTTTAAGGCCCAGCAGAAGGCGTGGATTTTTAAAGAATATTTTTTTAAGGCCCAGCAGAAGGCGTGGATTTTTAAAGAATATTTTTTTAAGGCCCAGCAGAAGGCGTGGATTTTTAAAGAATATTTTTTAAGGCCCAGCAGAAGGCGTGGATTTTTAAAGAATATTTTTTAAGGCCCAGCAGAAGGCGTGGATTTTTAAAGAATATTTTTTTTCAAGGCCTATAGAAGGCGTGGATTTTTAAAGAATATTTTTTTTCAAGGCCTATAGAAGGCGTGGATTTTTAAAGAATATTTTTTTAAGGCCCAGCAGAAGGCGTGGATTTTTAAAGAATATTTTTTTAAGGCCCAGCAGAAGGCGTGGATTTTTAAAGAATAGGCTTTTAATAGGAATATCTGACATATCGACACCCAGACACCCTGCTGGCTTTTTTCTCTTGCCAAAACTAAAGGCCCATATTAAAGGATGACATTTTTCTCTGATTGGGGATAAAAAAATACAAATCCAAACAGGAACTGTTGGCTGTACAAAAAGCGTGTTTCGGAACTATTTCATGGATTGGAAAAATGGTAGCAAAATTGTTGTATATATTTGGGTGGTTTAACTTTGACGGGGATAAAACAGTTTTTTACCAGATCTAGTATTGTCCTCAGAGAGCTTCCATCTAAAGGCTCTTTTTCTCATATTTTCTATATATACTTCCTGACATTTATCTGTCCTACTAATCCAACTCTACTACAAAGACTATCTGAACATATAAATACTCTCAGAGTTGAAGCTTTTTTATACCGATTAGGGAAGTTCAAACTTGTCTTTGAAACTCCTCATAGGCTTATAGTTCGTTTGTGAAAACCCCTTCTTCCCTTTATGAAAACTCTTTACTTAGCTCGACTATAGAGACTCCCTTCATACAATCTATGGTGATTCCATTCTACTCGCCGTTAAAGACTGCCTCTACCTCGTCTATAAAGAATCCTCTCAGCTCGTCTATGAAGACTCCGCTCAGATCGTCTATAGATACTCCCCTCAGCTCCATAGAAAGTCCCTACAGGTTCTTTATAGAGACTGCCTTCATTTCGTCTATAAGACCCCCTTCAGTTCGTCTATAAAGACTCCTTTCAGCTCGTCTATAAAAACTGCTTTCATATTGTCTATAGAAACTGCCTTCAGTTCGTCTATAGAGACCAACCTCAGCTCGTCTTTAGAAATTCCCTTCAACTCGCCCATTGATACTCCCTTACTTTCCCTTAGCTCGCCGATAGAGATTCCCAGTTAATTGCACCAATTGTAGTAGACAATATTTTCCGACTTCGACTTCAAGTACGACATGTTTTTATAAAAATCCCAATTATTTCTACATCCGCTTGATCATGTATATCATCTAAACATCTACCACACTGCTTCCAAACGTGATGGAATAGGCAACTTAATAAATGTGTCACAGAGAAAGTTGTATATTTTTCCATCCTCCAATGAAGGAGGATGAAGATGTCATAAACCAAAATTTGGAAAATAATATTTTAATAAAAAACATTTGTTTGGTAAAATCTTTCAATTATTTTTTTCCAATTTATAATTATAAATCACGACGATAATACCATTATAACAACTGTGCAATTCTACTATCTTATCAATATACCCCTCGTATTAATGTCATCGTCATTGTGACAACTTCATTTAATGGCAGCAACAACAGCACCACTCCATATGTTGTTCAACTAACGAGGAACAGTATTGAGTACAAACATGTCCCGCCCACCTATGTACCCCATAGAGAGAGAGGGAGGCGGAAACTAGATTCTCGAAATGTTTGGGCTGGTTGGGTTTTGGTATGATTGCCATAAATCAATAATGTACAAGAAGTGCGACACTTTTGCCAAATCCCTCCAATAAATGATAAATTGTTTTGCAATTTCGCATAAATTTTACGCTGATTACTCATACCCCAGTAGTAGTGATTTCAGGGGGTTGCGGGGTGAACATTCTTTGGAATATTTCAATGGAAAATGAAATAAGCAAATCAGGAGTAAAAATTATGTATGTTCGTTAAACAAATTATTTATTTGAATTCCTCATCGTTGAACAAGCAATTATTTGCTATAAATAAGCTGCTTATATTTCAATTAAACTACATCCCCCTTTCCACGTAAAAAAATCTTATTTAAAGAAAGCAGGCTGCATTGGGGCACATGTGATTTTAATATTATTATCAGTAGCTGCTCGCTAGCTGACTGACTTGCTTGATAAACATTTCTAGGTGAAGATGACTGTCAGTTGAGTGCTAAGAAAAAACGAAAATTGTTGGGGTAGTTATGATGACGTTGCTGATGATGGCATGGAAGTCATTAGATATCAATTTTAGTGCCTATTATGAACGTCATTATGATTGTGTGGGGGCTGTGTGTGTGCGTTTTTGTTCGAATAGAACCACCAGTTGAAGAAATCTCGTTTATTCCTCCCACCATCTAAATGCGATACACAGTATATGAGATTTGTTATGTCCTCTGCTTGTAGTATTTGTCTCACGCATTCATTGACGCCAACATTCAATCAAAGACTTTATAGGAAAAAACCTCATTAAAGGCTAGTACACAGACAGTCTTGGTCTTATAAAATATACAGGCATTGTCTAGTGCAATGGAAGCGTTTTTGTAGTATAAATGAATCTTCTAAACTTATATCTATAGAGACTCCTTTAAGCTCAGCAGTCTTTAAGATCAGCAGTCTATAAAGTCTCCTTTCAGGTAGTCTTTAGAAATTCTGATTCGTATAAAGATACTACCTCCAGATCGTATATAGAGAATCCTTCCAAACATTTTCCCTGACCGTTGTAGACAAATCACTGCAATTTTCCTATTGAAGATTATATAGCGACCCAATTCACAAGACCTCAAACTGTAATAAACCTCGATGTAACACAACGAAGAAATGCTATAAACATTAAACACCAGAAAACACATGTCTCAGCAAAGTTGTGTCATAAAGTACTGTCACACACACACAAACGTACTCGCACCCATACATCATCTCTATAAATTTACAGCTACACACACCGTTTGTCTGAGTGTGTGTGTAGATAATTGACAATTAGAAGTGAAAAAAGGAAGACCATGAAGTATAAGAAACAAACAGAAATGGGAAAAAAGTAGAGAAGACGAAATAATTCTTTGGTATAGAAGCTATCTACATTACTATTACTCGTAATGTTGTCTCCCCGCGCACTGACACACATACCAATGCATTGGCACAGTTTTACACATTTCTACAAATAACTGCCAAAACCAGCAATTTTGCTGATGTGTGCAAAGTTCTAAAAATTTGCCAGACAAGTTTCTGTGCCAGGAAAAAAACAACAGGCAGAAGATAAATAAAAAAAGATTGTAAACTGCTTACCAGCCAATCTATAAAATGTTTTAAGATTCGTTTTTTTATTTTTTTCTTTTCACCTTTTACACATTTTCACTTTTGTGATAACGGAAGCCACAGACATTTAAGACAGTTTTCCGAGAATGAAAACCTTATCAGCAATTGAGTTCTCAGCTGTTATATTGGTCTCAAATTTTCATTGAGTAAATTTTTAAGCGGTTTAGCGTGGCACACAATTTTTGTCAGGTCCTTCCCGATTGAAATCAATGTTATATTAAATTGTATGTGGATCGTTAAAATAAAATTGAAAGTCCATGTCAAATTCAGGTTTTGGATATTTTTTCGTCCCACAAGTTCATGTCCACAAATGCGCTTTTAATTGATTGTAATATTTTTAATTATGATATTTGTGAAATATTTGTCCATCTCCCAATTTAGAGTTTTATATTTAGTTATTTTCCCTCAAGTGACGTATAGTTTCCATTTATTCCTAAAATCAATAAACAACATCGATATAAACAATAAATACCTCATATGCTCATACATTTCAATTTCCAATTCATTGCCGATCGACGTTGATACTTTGTACGTGACAAATATATACAGGTTTTGTACAAAACAATCGTTGCCGTCGTATTTTGTATGTTATGCCTTTGGATTAACTTTTATGAGATGTTAGTTTTGAAATGTCAGGATTTGTATAACATGTGTCTGTCATAAATGACCACACAATTGTTTATCGTTTTTATAATCCATGTTATGGTTGTTGATTTATTTTTATTGAACTGCAACAAATCTAAATTTGCGATTTGTGGCCGGTGTACTGCCAGTAAAGAGGACATGATGGCGTATGCTTGTTGTCGTTATGTATACGTCAAATTGAAATATAGAAATAACTCAATGTGTGTCAATTAATTCTCAAAATTGTACGTTTTTAATTGAAAGTTATGATATAAAGCGTCCTCCATGACCAACAGAACTTCTAAGAAACATAGACCTAACTCCTATAAAAATTGCATGTATGCCTTTTATAAGAAGAATACTAAATATATTTCCATGACAGAGATAATATGTTTATTCTATAAGAAGAGTGAGTACCGGTCTTTTCTCTATAGCAGGCAACTTCAAGGCCTTTTTTGTTTTTCTATGTGAAGGTGTTTATGTGGGAAAGTACAGACTGGTTTTCTGGGATAAGAAGCCCTGTTGGTTTATGAGGGGAAAATGTCAAGGGCTGGAGCGGTCGTTTTTCGAAAATATCAACTGAATCAATTCTACCAGAATAATGTAAAATTGGTTTTTATAGCAAGTACACATCTTCTTTAGAATAATACTCCTTAAAGTTCTAGAGGAAGGTGTCTTTTTAAAAGGATCCTAACTAACCTAATATAGGTAGAACATCCTTTGGAAAGCCCTGAAACGAAGATATCTGAGGAGAATATTACAAATTCGTCCATGAGAAGATTGACAAGAAGACATATTGGAATAACAAGCCGAACTCTTGGGTGCGATTTCTATTACGAGAAATCCACATTGATCGAATGTCTATGAAAGGCCACTCATTGGCATTGACTACGAAGACACCCTTTAATGTTGATAGGAGAAGAATGGTATTCAAGCAAATGAATCACTTTCGATCATCTGTAAAAAAAAAAATATGAAAACAAAGTCATTGTCAAATAACCCGAGTAAAATAATCTCTTGATTTTCTATCAGAAGAAAACTTCAAGTCTGAACTCTTGGGGTATTCTTTCACAAGAAGATTTCTCTCTAATACTGAAAACCTCATGACTTTCTACGAAAAGCCATATATATATATATATATAGTTGCAAAAATCTGTCTATATATAGATAGATTTTTGCAACGCCACATCTTGGTCTTTTTGAGAAGAATTCCTAATGTTCTTCTTTAAAAGTTTTCAAAGATTTTTATTTTAAAAAGCCTTCTGGGTGTTCTATAAGAGTAAAAGGTATTTTTGAGAAGACTATCTCGTCATTTGATATAAAAAGAAAATCACTATGTCTTGGAGTAGGCCCTCTGTGAGCGAAACCTTAAAATTCGATATAATCAGACGCACTTTTGACCTGATGCTAGATCACAAAATAAGCCTGCCATGAACGTCATGAATCAAAAAATAAGAAAAACACTTATTTCGATTTATACAAATATCCAGCTTTCAGAATATACAAAGTAACACCTGACGCCCCTTCTATTAGGATTTATGGGGAATTTTTCGGATTAGTACTACTCGCCCAGAAATCTCAATAATATTTTCTGAAAAGTCGTCCGATCTTTCAAGTACATCTCAGTCTTCTTCTTTCCGGACTTTTTTCGTTCCTCAATTTAATAGCTAATGCTAGCTTATTCGGCTTAAACATTTTCGAACGCATACGCCATCAACCATAATAATCAGCATGCGGGCCAATATGAATTTCCAAATATGCCATTTATTATCAAAAGAGTGTGTAGCCCACATTTCTAACTCACACTCCAACAACTACGCATAGTAGTAATGGCTATGCAAGTAGACAATTGCGTATCCGTAATGCTGTTTATTTAGCCATTAACATCTATCTCAATATGACCATTACGATGTGGTGATAAAAGTCCATTCTTTTTGGTTGTCTATGATGTTCGCAGAAGCACCGCTGTTCCCTTCCGATGTTGCTATTGTTGGTGTTAGCTTTTGGTTTAAGATTTGTGATGCTACCATAGTTACTTGGCGTGGCAAGGGGAGGCAACACAACATGGGAAAGCGTTGAAAAGTTGCCTTACGGTTACTTGTTGTCTAATATTGCCAGGACAACTGCTGTTCCGGTAGTGGCGTTAACATTGATATGAAAACTATTGCAACTACTGCTGTTTTTCAATGGTGATGCTTGCTCAACACTTACTACTGGAGTTGTTGTTGTTGTCGCTATGATCAAAACACAAACACAAGTAAACCTCCAGCGCTTTAGTTACATTGCAAACGATATCTCATAACTGGTCTACACGCACATGGAGATTGAGATTTTAGAGCTCATACAGTAGCCAGATAACGATGTGAAGATGCAGCATTATAAAGGTTTAGTGAACACATGGGTCCTGAAGACAGACCATGTGGTTACTCATAGATGGAATAACGACGTCATGTACCTTATTTACAGGTAACGTGAAATGCAGTTGGTTCCCAATTAATATTCCATCAAGATTTCCTTATATAAAATACAAGTATAATCTGTCTCGATATCATCGCCTTGACCTGTAGCACTACTCGAGTTAAAAGCGGAAGTAATATTTTCCGTATCAGCATAAACATGAGCATCATAATTTGAAATGCAAAGACCGGTTGTAACAGTTACGCTGGTCGTGTTGCCTTTGTTAGTGACTCTTTCCCCTACTGCATCCCCACCACTTAAAGACTGCGTGAAGAGGAAGTTGTTTTTGTTGCTGCTGTTGACGTTCCATTGAATGAATGAGCCTGTTGGAAGAACTACAGCTGCATGTATTCCTTCCGGATGTTCAGGCAATGTCAGCACATGGTGTTTTGGCACAGTCTTGTCCAAAAATATTCAAGTGTTGTAAATCTGAGAATGAGTTTACAGCATCTTATGGTAAATTTGAGAAAACACAGTCAAACACACACGCACACTCTCAGCAAGCATGCACAACTGTGCTATAATTTAAGAAACCCCAATAACAACATTAAAAAGGAAATGGGTGTGAGAGCTCATTCAAGGAAATTTTAAATTTAACTTCTTAAAGGAAACGAAAATATGCATATTCACGCAGGCACACATACATATCGACAAACATACCAGTTAACCGTGTTAAACATCTGTAGTGATTCATGCATTTGGTTATGTCAAGCGGATGTGAAAAATCTTAACTACAATATACTACCACCACCAGCGTAAACGGTCATTCAACCGGCAGGTCTTGCTGCCGCATAGCCGACGTTTTCCACTTTTTCATTTTCCGAAATGTTGTGTGCGACGCAAAGGAAAAGACGAACAACGACAACAACAATAACAATAAGTACAGAGAGGCCAGAAAGTGCACATAACATAAAACCACAACCGAAAACATACAACAATAGCATCACACCCACTTCTTCTCCCCCCACCAGCCCTGGCATCCTTGAGCACAAAGGGAGTTTGTGGCGTACACACACACAATCAACAAAAGGCACAAAACTTGAGCGTTAAGTGTCTGCAAATGGTCGGAAGTTTATGCGGAAGTTCAGCATGAGTTAACATGCAACAATAATAATCGACAAGCGAGGAAGAAAAAAAGCAGAACCATAAAGAGTTTTCCACACAGTGGGCCCAGAGGAGGAAGATGATGATAATTAAATAAAAATGTATAAGGAAATAAGATTTCTAGGAACAGAATTGAGGAAATATTCCTAGTAAAAATAGTATCCTGAGGAGAGGGTATATTCTTCATAAATTACGAAGGATAGGATATTTAGGATATTGTTATAAAGATGAATTTAAAAATGGGCAACGTACAGGTACCATATCCGAAAAACTCATTTTTGTACCCACATGAGTGTATATTTTCTTTGATAAGGCAAATATGTGCCTCATCGAAATATTGGTTTAAGACCCATTGTTTCTATGGACCCAATTCGTTTCAGACAATTTTGAGTCCGGGTCTATATCTATGGGCCTCAGATCCAATTCCCCTGGTGTTCGGATCATAAACATGGATCGGTGCTATTATGTACACAGACAACATATGTGGGCCATGTCTTACGGTTTAAATATTTATGCCAATGACAGAAAAATTTGTCCATTTTACCCGCCAAATCTTTATCGAACATGCTATTTGTTACAGACTTAAAATTTGAAGGAGTTTTTTTTACATTTTTATTATTCTTTATACAAAGAAATAACCCAGTGACCTATTGCAGATGTCTGTAACACTGTTTTTCTGCAAAGTCCGCATCAGCCCTTGGAAAACATATGTTAAACAATAACAACAAAAACTCTACTCATGAACCATATTTCTCAAGTGCTTATAATTTGGTAAATATTTTTGTAGCTTTTGTTTTATTTTGGCTTGACTTATTCGCATAACTGCAACAGTGCACAATAACGCCATCTGAACACAGCACCGGTCTTCCTCTTTATATCCTTGCTTACATTTATCGACAATTACGCACATACACAGAGATAACCTCCCCAATATGGAGCTGCATGAATCCTACGCATATTTCCACATCAATTTTGTATGAGCGAAAATTCTGCAACGGGTTTCGGTTGGCTAACGGATATTACTACGGATGAAAACCACGGAAAGCCATGGTGTGGTGCTTGAGACTTGTAATTGTTTATTTAGCTTATAATAATTTATTGTTTATTATAGAGAAATTCGAAGGAGAAAAACGAAAAAATAAGGAAAAAATTTCATGTCGGCCACCAAGGAGCGAACCACTACATCACCAGACCGCCAAAAGACAGCAATTGCGGAAAACCAACAAAAGACACAACAAAAAACAACGTGAGAAAGGCCTGTTTTATTTTAAAATTGATTTCTTACCGTTTTTTTTTTTGGGTCGAAAACGGGTGTGGGATGAATCATCCATGAACCAAGCAACCAACCAACCGACCACTAGCAGAACGGACTATGTTAACAGATAGCAGCAGATGGTGCAACTGAAGGTTTGTTTAACTTTTCTTCTCCTGTCTTGTTTGTCTTTGTTGCTTCTTCGTCGCTTTACGTAATTTCTTAATTCCAGCAATTGCTGGCAATTTATGTTAAAGTGCTGCAATTACAAATATGAACTTTTGTTTTCATGGAGAATCCTTGAATGAAAATGTACGCAGCAGATATTTACAATGGTAATGCTGCTTTACAGCTTCAAATTATATTTGTGCACTGAGAATTATTAACAATTTGTAAGTCAAAAAGCATTCCATTTGCAGTGGCTGTTGTCGTTTCTTAAAAGCTGAGCGTTCTATATAAATATTTATATGTACTTGAAAGTTTTAATTTTATTTTGAAAATTATTAAAGATTTATTAAGATAGAAGGTAGCAGGATGCGAATATTTTTTTAAAATGTTTAAGAGTTACTAATAAGAAAAAAAAAACTATGAAAACCAATGTATGTAAGGAACCGGAAAATATAACGAAATATAAAGTGCAAAATAAGATGAAAGATGATACTTCCCGGGATTTAAGAAGGGATTTGAAAAAGGTTTGCATTGAAAGAAACACATAGGAAAAACACTCAGGCATTTGGGTATAAATTTCCACACCAAAATGATACTTCGATCATTTAGTTAAACTCGCAAGAGAAAAACCAAATAAAAATATTATACGCAACATAGCGGCGAAAGCTTGAATTCAGAAAAGTTAATCGTAGTTCTATTATTCCCTGTTTGATTTTTCCAACAAAATAAGCTGAAATTTTCCATTTCAGGTCTCAGGGAATACGTTCTCCATTTTAGGAATTGAGGGTTCTGATCGCACTGTTTACCCTAAGAAACTTTAATTTGTCATTCCATCTTTTGCATTAGTCCCTACATAAGGTTCCAGTCCATTTTAAGTATTTTTAAGGCCCAACCGAATTTTTTGCAATTTGGCTGTTCATTTCAACAAGGAATGAAATTCATTTCCAACAAGGATACAAGAATGTTCAATTATGTTCAAAATTTTAAATTTAATGAGCACAAAAATGAATACATTTACCTCACGACTTTGACATAATGTATTTGTGTTATTAAAAAAAAGCAAGGTAAACTATTATGAATTGCCAAATATTTTCCAAAGCCACAATATTATTGATATGTATATAGAAAAAATCAAATAAGTTTTGTCAAACTACAAACAAAAATCAACCATCAAAAATGTTTAATTAATATTTGTACCCCTTTCGTTGTATTTATATTTGTGTATCTATGTGGTTTTTGCATCAAATGGATAATGGCTAAGGACACATGATGTTTTTGAGCAAATAACATTTTGCGGTTTTCAACGTATCTAATTTTGTCATTTCTATTAGAGAAGAAGGACAAAACAGCTTGTCTTAATTGTATGACTGAAACAGTCATCGAATATGCCCTGGCCCCAGCTACGCCCCTAGTCACCCAATTTGATTCAACCATCATTTCGTAAAAACATTCACGTTCATCATTCACATCACAGTTGACAAATGTTGCCGTTGCAGACCTCCAACGGCCATAGACATGGATGGCGCATTTCAAGCAATATATAGCTCGAGGAGAAAGTAAAAAATCAACAACAACGGCAACAACAAAACGCCGCAAACAGATTGTCATTGACATTTGAGTTATTTTGAAATCGGACCTGTGATATATTGTTTTGTTAAGTTTTGCGGCATTATGATGTCTGTTATCCCCGCCGAATGGAACCGAAGCAAAAAAAAAATCGACTGGGTTTATTGAAGCGCTTCATTTATTATTTTGTTTTGGGTTTTTTCTGACATTGTGTGAACAAAAAAAAAACGAAATTAAAGAAATCGTTGCGAAAAAAGTAAATACTGACTTAATAGCAAATATTTAGTATGAAAGCACTGCGCTTATGGGATATTCCATGTAAAATGCCCATGTAAAAATAATAATAATGTGAGGAACGCAGTAGAAAATATAAACAATTCATTGGAAACTTACAATTGTAAGACTAGCAGCATATTTTTATAGAAAGGAAGAAATATATATTGATTTCATATATACAAAAATATAAAAAAATCGCAATAAAATATATTGTGATTTCATGTAAACAATACCCAATGTGTTAAAAATTTGTTATAAAAATATAGTATTTGTATATCTTGTCAATTTTCCAGAAATTAAAATTTAAAAATAAAATATTCTTTCTAGTTAGGGGACCGGCGTTAGTATGAAAATGTTTCATTTCATCGGAAAATCTGACGTTGAATGAAGACAAACAAAGGGAAATCTAAAGCATGTAGTTTCTAAGGGTTTTCTTTCAAAACAATATATCCAATGCATTTAAGAAGCGAAATCTAATAACAGACATAATTCGTATTCAAGACAAAAAAATTAAAAGCTGGAGTATAAATGAACCTCAAAGCAAAACGTAATTACCTCAATCATAATAATATATAACCTCAGTCTATGGTTTGCGGAGATCTTTGGATTTATATTCCAAATCTTCAAACATAAACTATTTTAAAAAAAAATATTACGATAATCAATGTTTGGATGAAATCTCTTCTAGAGTTATCGTGAGCGCCGGTCGGCCAGACAGACACACACATACCGGGCGACTCCAAATTGTCTGAAACGGACTTGGTCCAAAGAAACATGGGTTCTAAAACCAATATTTCGATGAGACACATTTTTGCCGTATCAAAGTGACACTAGCCATAAGGCTGTGGGTATAAAAATAATCAGTATTGGTCCACTTTTAAGAGCAGCGACAAAAAAAAATCTCATCAGACTTCATATTCATATTAAAAACATTAAAGTGGTAACTTTTATTGTCAATAATAAACTTTACCGGATTTTCGAGTTTTCGATTTTAATTTCGTTTTAGAACAAATCTTAAATAGCAAATTTCAAAAATGAAAACTGTTGATATGTTTTCAAAAATATCACTTTCACACCCATCAACATCGAAATGTATGCAAATGACCATAAATGTGTCTGTGTCTACCTTTTGTGGATGATAGATTCGTACATGTAGATTAACATAAATGACACTGCGCTTCAAAACGACAGAAAGACGATCAGAGGAGACAAAAGCAATGTTATTTTTTATGTTTACCACTTGTGCTAGCTGTTTCTGCTTTTATTTGTTATTTAAACAGTCATTGTCCTTTTTTGTCCTTTTGATCTGTTGAAATGCTTGCTCTAGTGTTTTGTTTTATTGTTATTGTTACTGCTGTTTTGTTGTTATTGTCATTTATTTATATATGTATGTACATATATTTCCGTCCGTCCTCCACCCTCCTCTTTGGTTTTGTTTGTCATCCATATTTACGTTCAAACATTTCAATGGCCATCATTTTCTTTGTTTTAGTTTGAAATCTATTTGCAACTCATTTGTGACAAGTTGCATTAACATTTCAATGTTTTCACACTCACTCACGTTGGGTGAGTGTATGCATGCATGTTTGATTGTGTTTTTTGTCAAACTGCAATGGAAACTCAATCGTTTGCATTAATTTAAATGCTCTCCAACTTAAATACTCTCCAGCGAAATAAGTGGTCATATCAAAATGAAACTAATTTGAAGTGATGTTTGGGAATAGAAGGTTAAATGTAGTAGGAGATGTGGTTCGAAAATTTATTGTTAACTGGGAGATAGAAAAAAGAAATGAAAATTTAAAGCAAATTAATGATATCAATCAACTATGGAAATTTAATCATTAAATTGCATGCACTATATTCCCATTGGCGTTTGATAAATTAACAATTTATCTACTCATTGAAAAATATGTCCTCAGGTAAAACAAAAATTGAATAAAAATTACTATTCATTAAATACAAATATCTAATTTAATTTATTCAACCCCGATGATGTGCTCTAATTATTCAAGACTATTGACACAAATGTTATTTGCTATTTAGAAATTCTGAAATGTTTCCCTTTGAGCCGTGGGTCATCGTTACATCAACAGCAAAAGGAGTAAAAGAATGAAAAAAATGAACTTCTCTAGTCTTACAAAATCATCCCAGCATGACGTCTACCAGCGATTTGTTTGGCAAAATGTTACGGCGGAGATTGCTTGTCAACTGTCTTTACGAAAACTTTTTAAATGTCATGAAATTTATTTTACCATACCGCTCTTCTCTCGCCTTTTCCGAGTAGGCTCAAACACTTCAGTTGTTTCCACTTCGCACAGATTCCCTTCAGTCTCATGATGTTAAATATAGATTTGTTCTGATTAATGATGGCAAATTTGCATGAAAATTTATTATGATTATTCGTGCAGAAATAAAAACCATCACTATTAACCAAAAAGTCTTTAAAAAGGCTTTAGGTTGAAATGTCCATTTCAGGCATTTAAACAAATAGCTGCTTAAGGAGTTAAACAAATAATACACACAAAAAAATATAATCTATTAAAGAATGAATCAGAAAATTAGACTCGATTTTGTTCTATAGCTTCTGCGAATGAAGAATCAGACAATGAGACAAGTTTTTTTCTATATAACCTCAGATGAGCCCAGATTTCTGCAGAAAAAATGCATCAGACATTGGGGCTAATTTTTTTATAGTAAAAATGTCTCACACATGGAAGGCAGATTTTTTTCTATAGAAACAATACTTCATAAATTTAGACCATAACCCCAATTTTTTCTATAAAAAATGCTAAGACACTGAGGCCAATTTTTTTCTATAAAAATCCATAGAAACTGTAGCCCTATTCTAAATGTCTTAGTGTTGGAGGCCAAATTTGTTTCTATAGTAAAAATGTCTCGTACACTTAGGACAGATTTACTTCTATAGAAAAAAGCCTCAGAACTTGAGGAAGGTTTTTTTCTATACAAAAAAATATATCTTTGAAGCTGTAGCCAGATTATCTAAAGTAAATATGCCTCATACAATGAAGACAGTTTTTTTCTTTAGAAAAAAAAACATCATACAAATACAACGTCTCCGACAATGAGACCTATTTTTTTATTGAACAGAGGCCAGATTTTTTCTAAAGAAGAACGTACCTCAAACACCGATGCCAGATGCTTCAAACCATGAGGCGAGAAAAATGCCTCAAACACTGAGGATATGGCATTTATAAATATTGAAAATTTTGACCATTTGTGGTGAAGATACCAGAAGGAGTGGACCATTGGGTCTCATCTTCAAACTTGATCTATTCTTGGTAAAGATAATATGTTGTGCAAAGTTTCATTAACACACAATTTTGAATGTTTTGTGGGGGAGGAACCCGAAGGAGTGGAATATTCCCTTACTATTTCTTCCAAACTAAGTTTGGAATTTTGAATGTAATCCAAACTAAGTTTTGAAGAAATAATAAGAATTTTGAATGTAATCGGTTGCTACCTTCGAGAGTTATAGTGCGCACCAGCCAGACAGATGAGGCACATTTTACCGTATACAAGTGTATATACCCTCATTAGCCACTGGTCTGAGGGTATAAAAATGTCTCAGACAATGACGTTAGATATTTATTCTACAGAAAAATATTTCAGATACTGAGACAAAATCTATACAAAATGACGTTTGTATAGAATATGTGTGCTCAGTATATTTGAGTCATTTTATATTTTGCTTAAAAACGTTTTATAGACAAAATATTTCGTTTTGTATATAAGTGAATATGTCTCACTCCAAAATAAACATTAATCATTCAAAAAAGATGAATTTATGAACAGAGAAATTATTTGCTGATGTTCATCAGTTAAAAAAATTATATCGAACTTCCCACACACACACCCACATTACTTCCTCGTTCAATGTTCGATGACATTTAATCATTCGATGAAATACAAAAGACAGATAGTCGTCAAATAGCAAAGTCATTATTGCCTCAGTCAAATTGATTGTCCTTCAAACGGAGGGTGCTTTCATAAGAATGGCTGGTGACAAGATGGAAATGTAAAGTAATGACAACTAAAATCCACATCTCTAAAAACTCTTAACTATACCTTGACATACCTGTCATGTATCAAGTCATGCTTTTGTTACCTTTACCATGATGTTCCCTCCGGTACAATGGCTTAACGCCTCATACTGTAAGCCAAGAATATTTGTTTGTACTCATCGCGTTCGTTTTTCGTTATTTCTTCTTTTGGGAACTGATGATGAACTGACAAAGTTATTGGAATGGTAATTCATTGGCGAGGATGATAAAAGGAAAGATTGACTCCCATTGTTTTGTATTAAAACTGTTTGCGTGACGATCATTCGTCATCATAAAAACCTGTAGATGGTGACATTTACAAATTATGATTGATTAGGTGTTTTGTCAAACAAGAACTAAAGACAGGCAAGAACAAGGACATCAAAGCGGCAAACAATAATCAAACAGGTATGTAGGCAGGCAGGCGATTCCTGGCTTTGTTGATATCCTTTCAGTTCATTGCAAGTTGTTCAAATATTTGTTTATAATCAAACTGACAATTGTCAACGATTAAAGATGAATTACAGATAACTGAAGTCAATTCAACAAATATTAATTCTTGTAATTTACAGAAGTAATAATAACTAAGGCCGTGACAGCCGGAAGATATATTATCATAAAGTCTAAGGTTTTAAGATGATATTTGAATAGAAATTCAATAAAAGTTTTCGATTCATTAAATTTACAAAGGAAAGTTGAGACGTAATACAAGACGGAGGCTTAAGGCTATTTTTGAAGATATTCCGATATTGGCATCAATAAAATTCGACTCCGCAGGTCATTCAAAATTAGACCTAACGAATAAATATGATATTCAATATAGATTTGTTTTACCAAAAAAATGTTTCATGCACGCAGGTCCAATTTTTTTTATAAAAAATGCATATTTTTAGAAAAAAGGCTTATATTCGAAGACTTAATTGGTACACCCTCCACCTGAGACCCAATAAAGTAAATATTTTTTTGACCAGATTAAAATTCTATGTGAAATAAGACGGGACATGTCTGTTGAAATTTTGTACACATATTGCTATTACTTACTTCTGGAATTTTTGGTATTGAAAATGGGATAATGTGATACCGATCCACTTTTATCAGGTAGCCCCCATTGAACGGTTCATCCTACTTTCGGTATTTTTAAGCATTTGTGCACGTTTTTCGATCTAATCAGCTATAATTTGGCATTTTGGGTTCTCACTGGGGGTTCCGCAACATTAGGGTAGCCCCATCCAATATTTGGCATTTTAAAGATTTTGGACACGTTTTTAAATTTTGGATTCTCATTGATTAGAGAAACTTCTTACCCTAAAATTAAGCATATTGGACCAAGTTTCCGAGTAGTTCCATATAATGGTACAATACATTTGGTCGCCACTCATTTATGTTATTTAGAAGGCTTCAGCCGAAATTTTCACCGATGTGGCTGTATATATGTGTTCTTACAGGCTATTACGTTTTGATAAAGCCCACATATAGGAGTAGCGCCCCCGTGCCAGTATTTAAAAGATTAACCACATTTTCCCATTATTAAGAGGCTTTAATGTGGCATATCGGATTCCTGGTGATTAATGTTTTAAAATAGCGCCTACAAATGTGTCGTATGCTGAAATTCCTACTTAACTAACTGCCCAAATATATAAAAGTAGTGCAATATTCATCATAATTTTGAATAAGAAGGTTCCCTACTCAAATATAACCCAAATAACACATTTTAAGGAATTCGGATGAAAATGGGATGCTTCTGCTAGACCTACAAATATATTTAAAGCAAATGCAGCTCTCCCATAGCATCTCAAGGATATTTTTTTTAATGACAGCCATCAAGAACACTAGCACACTAGAAAATATTTAAAAAAATCCATGCTTTCGATAGCACTTAAAAAATATTTGTATTGAATATTAACTTCTACGGTATTTTTAAGGTCTTTCGGGTTCTCAGAAGGTAAAAAAATCTTCGAATAAACTTAATTCTTAAAATGTTTTTCTAGTAATAAAAGTGTCACATAAATACAAATCTAAGAAGATTACTATATTTTACACACTTTAATAGCACTTAAAAGTAGGCAATTATATTCAACAGAAAAAAACATTCTCCTTAAAGTATGCTCTAAAGTACTTACATTCCAATTCACAGAATTTTCGGTTATTCACCCTCTTAATGTTCCACTCACGAAATATAGATCTGAAAATGAAATAGAAACATTTGCAAAGTTATCATTAATCATTTTTAATGGTTCTTTGAGATTCTTCCGTTAAAATCTAAAACAAACAAAAAACAACAGCAGCAAGAAAAAAATCACTTATACTGTCCAAACATGTACACTCCATAAAAGTTTATAAGAGACCAGTCCCCCACCAAACACCTAACGGCGCAACGAATCGAACAAAAAACAAGGCATAGAACACCAACATAGTTTTCTTTTCATGTCTACATCAAGCAGATTTTAGTTTATTGTTAATAAAGCCGGGAGCCGGGCTGAAATGAATTCTGGGCGCGACGGGAGAAAATTGCGGTAACCATGCAATGGAGTAATAAAAAACCGCCGTGTCAGCCGGAGTTGCATACATGTGACACGGAAGTAAATCAAATTTGACATACTGCCAGTTTTGTGTGGCCCCGAAAAAATGGGAAAAGCTCATTCAATCATAGGCTGGCGGGTTGGCGGTCTTGTGGTGCGGTGCCATCATGAAGAGAGCAATGAATGAATGAACGATGGAACGAATGACTATTATTCAATTTCAATGCAGTGCCATTTCAATGTTTTCTAGTTATTGTTGTTACTACTAACTATTGACATCACCGTTACTGCTCGCCTCTGAGCATAGATGTTAGGAGAAAAAATAAGTATCCTCGTCTAAATCACTCAGCTAGAGTTCAATGACTAATAAAGACCATTGTGAATTTATGTGGTAATATGAGGAGGGTTTCGAACAGAGATATAAAGAAGATTGATTTCGTGTTCCAGACTATTGAATCTTTATTAAACATCACGGTATTGACAATAACAATAGAGTGAATGCTCTTATTTGTTGGCAAAAATGAAAAAAAAAAGAGATTTGATGTTTGTTCGATTAGATTACATGCCCACCCCCTAGGATTTTGTTTCACTTGATGTAAGCCTAAAACTAGGCAATAAACTTTATGTAATAATGTGGCCTTGAAGTATATTATATATTTTATTTTTTTTTTATTTTATAAGGTTCTAAGAAGATAATGTAATTGAATTAATATTGATTATGAGTAACAATTGAGATTTGTTTTCATTGGGACATAATTTATTAAATTTAAAATAAAAATTATGGGGACTGCACCGAAACTTCATGTGTGGAGTGTATATTTAATTCTGTCACTCTGTTTGTGACATCCCAAAAAATGAATCTAATACCTCATCACACGAACGTCTAATAACTTCACAGCATAGTTGTGTATGATATAGAAAATACACGAAAATAGCACTTCGTATTATATTAAAAAAAAAAAAACCTTAAAACAACCTATTTGTATAACAATATTAAATTTCCAATTTACTTAAAATTAAATTGAAAACTTTTGCATTACAAAATATGAATAAAATTTAATTAACAGCAGCAGCAGCGAACAACTGTCATGTTAAATGTCACAATATAAGTCACAATCGAACGGTAATTAATTAGCTAAACTGTATGAACAGGCATAATAATGTTTTGGTTAAAATTCATATTCAAAAATGTTACAAAAACAGAAAAAATCAAAGCCAATGTTAAATGACAAACATTGGGGACATTTACTAATATACTAAACCTAAAAGTATGCAATAATTTAATTATAAAATAACAGCAATTATGGTTTATACGCAAGCAACAAAAAAAAAAATAAATATAACTCTCAATATTAGTAAATAGGGATTGTGTGCTGTACGATGAAGGAGGAAGGGAGGGCGAACGGGCGTATTTGGTCTACATTTCTTTGCGCGCTGGCTTGTTACACTTAACTGTAATGCCGAATGATTTATTGTAGTTCGTTTATTTTGCACTCCCACGTTGTTTCGGTTTTTTATTATTATTAAATTCTGTTCTAGTTCCTATGGATTGGTTTTGTATCGCCAACACCATTGCCACAGCTGGTGTCCCACATCGTTTAGGAGAGAATGTGTGTGTGTGTGCGGGTATGTGTGTCTGTGGTTAAATTGAATTTTAATTTTGTATAAATATTGCAAAAATTGCATAATTAATCATGCAGCATAAAAAAATGTCAAGCGTTCTAGTGAATGCCCTGCCAACCAACCAGCTAAATGGTGGGTAGCAGCATTCCGCTTAAAAGGAATGGAACATGACATGACTGAATGGCGAAATAAAAAGCGGATACAAATAAAATGCTCTCTGTTGTGTGTGTGAGCGAGTCAGTTCGAGAGAGTTTTTCCTGTATAAAACGTTCCCTGATTCGTTTGTCACACAATCATTTCTGCAGGAATCCAGATGTTACCCAATGCCCGACATTTTAAGAAGAAAAAATCCTGAAGGAAAAAACGGAAAAAATAAACAGAAAATGGGATATTGTTGATATATGAGCGCAGCAAAGAGAAGGAGAAGTGGATGGAATAAAAATATATAAAGTAAATATTACTCTATTGAAGATTAATATTTAAAGGTTCAGAAAGCGTAGAAGTAAAATGCTAGCTTAAAAAATACTTTTAAAAACAAACACAATTTTCTTCATTCATACTTAAAAATAAAAATTCGAAATTCAAATTACAGCCATTTTGGACCTATGCTGCGGGATCTTTATATGGAGGCTGGACATATCTGGGGCTTATATAAAAACCATTCTGCAAAAATGTATTTTAAAATGCAAGAACTCGAAATGGAAATAACAGGCTCTTCAATAAGAAATTGCGGCTGAAAATATTCAAAATACGGAAAATGTTGCGACTACATGCGGACTATAAACATACAGACCAAAATATATAAAAGTTGTCTAATATTCACCATTTTTAAGAAAATGATTTGCTAGAGCAGTATTCGGGGCCGGACATATGAAACCCTACACAACTACCACTGCGCTCTCAGTTTCTACGGATTTATATTCTGTGCCTGCCGCATTATGTGATCCGCTAAATATTGACCCTTATTATCATGACAGCCAGCCAGCCGAGTTGGTCAGGTCGTCTCCCCCGTTTTCGATATATCTCATAACCGAAGTGTCATCTTATCATCATCGAAAAATATAGCCATCGTCCACGACCTCAACCTGCCCTTCATGCAAAATTTCCTAGCTATTAGCTCTATTCAATTAGCTTTATATTTTTGTTCTACTATATCCCCTACAAATAAAACGATCATTATCAAAAGCAATAGGAGTCTTGGTTTGGCCAGAACTGGTCATAAATGCAAAATTTCGTGACGATTGGTCCATAACTGTGATCTGTATCGTGTTTACAAATCATATTCGGCAGAAGGGCGGACGGATGCACATGTCTAGATCGACTCTTCTAGTCGAGATGTGACGATCGGTATAATAAAATGTGGTTCAAGGACCAATATTTGTCGGCGTAACAAATTCTTGGGGCCTAACAACATAGTTGTGTAGAGTATAAATATTGAATTCTACAAGCACTTCAAAAAATATTTTAAGAATCCCAAATTTCCAATCCAAACAATGAGAAATAATCCCCCCAAAATTATAGCAATCAATATTGAATACCACTATATCGATTTTTTAATATCCCTCTTACCCCTTCTCCATGCTACCATTCTGGCCGTAACGATTATCCGCAATCACAATAAAATTGAAATAATAATTTCAGCACTCAGAAAATGGTTTACATACATAAATAAGCATAAGTAACGATGGATATTTATGTGTATGAATATTATATGCGTAAATGTTGGTGTGATGGTGTGTGAATGACAACGGGTGGTGTCTGTTGCATGCCAAACAAACAAAAACCTTTTGCAACAAATCAAATTTGCATCAGAATTTCATTTATCTTGTAGTAAGTTGCGTGGTTGGTTGGTGTCACTCGTTTATTTGTCTGATTTGGTTTGCAGTTTTTTCTCCGCTCTTTCCAGAGAAAAGGATAACTTTTCGTATAAAACAAACCAGAAGATGGATCTTGAGAGTGAAACAAAAACCATATTCTGATTATGAGATTTTTTTTTGTTGAAGAAATACACAGAAAACACCATCGCACACAAGTGCCAATGTCGAGCTGTGGTTTGAGTTTACTCATCAACATGAGTTCAATTTCAATTCGTTTTCTTCCTGGAAATAGTTTACACCGTACAAATGGATTATGGTATTCCATGGAGCATGTCATACTTATGATTTATGTGATGGAAACAATATTGAAGCTTTGCATAATAGTTTTCTTAGTAATGTGCAAATACGAGTGGCAAACGTTCGAAGGAATTGTTTTTAGTTTTGTTTTTTCTCTCTGGTGTGCTACCATTAAAAACTTAGTGCAAAAAGTTATTGCATATGTTTCGTTTGAAAAATGAGATAATAGAGAAATTGTTGCATACTTCAGGGAGCAAAATGATAATTTGTATGGCAAAACGTTTGTCATTATTTGGAATTATGAATGATACGTTTTTCAATGATATTATTTGTCAGATGACATGATAAGTAGATTGCTTCTGTTGAGAAAACATTATTCATAATGAATGCATAATGTTTTTCTTTCGTATATCCGACCGACTATTGTTACCGTTATAGAAATTACTTTGGAGGGAGTTTAAATAATAAACGATACATAATAAAAGAAACAACTTGCCAACAATTTCCAAAATACCGAATTATTTGATAGACCTCCCTTGAAACTCATGTAAATATGGATCATTTTTATTAGAAAGATTTGTCTAAAATACACCCTATTAATATTACATATATCCACGCCTACAATAGCACCTCAAAAATATTTAAAAAAAAATCCACGCTCACAGTAGGGCCTCAAAATATAGTAACAAATCAAAATTTTTTTTATTTAAAAAATCCACAGAAAAATATCATATTCTGTCGATTTGTTCTATAGAAAGGCTCTGCTAATTATGCCCTATCGATTTTTCTATAACAAAAACAGTTGTGATGTCTTCCTCCTCGTAAATTTCCTTCTACATTATTAAAAAAATAATAATATAAAATTGTACATTGAAATATTTTTTTATTTTATTTTCTTCTTTTTTAATAAATATCCAACAAACCATGGATGCGGAACAACTATTGCCTGCAGTACCCAAAAATAATGGCTGGGAGAATGAAATGAAATGCAAATTGTAAGTAAATATAAAATCACCATTAATGCCATCACGACAACTACCATCACGTTTTAGTTATTAACACTAAAACTTTTGACAACAACAATCACAGTAAATACATTCGTTGGGCGGCGAAAAAACGGCAGTGTCTACAGAGGCCAGGCAAATAAAACGTCAAATGAACAATGAGAACTTTTGTGAATTGGCAAGAGATTGGCGTGAATGGATGGCGTTGGACAAATAATGGAAATTGTTTAAAGTTATGTCCAGCATGTTCATTGTGGACATGGTGGACAAATTTTTTCACCATTTTTTTTTCAAAACTCTGTCATTTATTATGCGATCCTGGGAACATTGTAAATGGCGTGACTTCAGATCGCACATAGAATCGGGAAAACACACAACGTCATTTCGTTGTCCTCCTATCAGTTTAACTAACAGCGTTGTTAGTTTTAAACAAAAATCTAGCACACATTGAACACAACATGTTATTTTTTCGTTTGTGGGAGACCTGTGTTTTGGCCCCCGCCAATGGCCAGCAGTTGTCGATGAACGAATGAAGGACAAAAACCAAATCGAAAACTAATGTTTGCCGCCATATTTCTGGGGAGGAGGAATGTGACACATTTTAATGTCGTTTATTAGTTGGATGCCCCTGTTGCGTGAATTTGATGCCAGAGGAGCTATTGGATGGCCGGACCGGCAGACAGACGAATGGTGTGAATCTATACAGACCCACAACTCATCCTGACGACAGAAATATGATGACACAACATTGTGTAAATCGTGACGACACAGGGTAAATGGACATAAAGACCATTATTAGTCCTAACTTTGGTCAAATATACAAATTGAAACTGGGAGTGAACAAATTTATGTAGAACAAGTAAAAAACTTTATTATGCTCGGTCAGCCTGAACTTTGAATGCCCTCATCTTGGTGGAAAGAAAAAAAATGATACTACCAACGAATTACAACAATACTAACTTACGAGGATATCATAAATCTAATATGTTTCCTAAAAGCAAAGGGGACAAGATGTTTGTAAAAAATGTAATTCGAATGATCTGCGAATTGCAAAGATCGTTTCTATGACAAAAAATGCAGTACTGTGGTCCTGTCGTTTTTTTTCTCCAGAAAAACTACAGTCCTGTGGTCCTATCGGAGTTTTTACATACACAAATTAGGTTTCTGTAGATTTTGTGGAAATGTCGATTTTTTTATAAAACAATTACAGCCCTGAGGTTCTGTCGATATGTTCTAGAAAAAATATAGTCCTAAAGTTCTGTCGACTTTTAAAAATCAACGCCTATAATAACACATAAAAACTATGTTTAAGGGGACCCAATCCATTCTCGGTTTCAAAAAATTATTTTTTTTATTTTGATTTAATTCGAACCTACACTAATACAAGAATGTCCCTATAAATTTGTACGTGAAACTCTCAACAATTTTTGAAGATATAGCCGATTTATTGTTTTAGCATCAGGTGACAGCAAGAGGGCTTCTCAAACTTTAAACGCGTTTTTCTCCAAACAGCGTTTTTGCGAATGGCGGGCACGATAACTCAAAAACTAATAACCCAATTGATTCCATATTTTGGGACGTTTCTCTGTGAGTGTATAGCTATCGTATGAACTGGGATAAAGCCAATCTTCCTTATTTTTGAACTTAGTTTTTTTCAAAAAAAAAAAAAAAAAATGTCAAAGTTCTGCCATTTTGTTACTTGTTGTGCGAAGTCAATAATCCTAGTTCATACGAGAGCCAGACATGTACTATTTCTAACACCGTTAGAATTCTCGGATTCCGATGTTCCAGTCAGAAGTTATCATGCCCGCCATCAAAAATAAGGAAATTTTTTTATCACAAAAAAAAAAAAAAAACAATCGCTCATGTGACATGTTCCGAGAATTTTTGAATTCCCATGTTGTGCAAAATTGTGTACTCAATTTCGAGCGAAAGTGCGGCTCGAAAGCATAGCTGTGTTCAATATGTTACGAAATGTGTTCAATAAAAAAACATATGTTTCATTGGAATTTGCAATTTGTTTACCAACAAAATTAAGAAAAAATATGCCTGCTGGCTTATTAATTACCCTGGTTTCAAATTAAACCAAAATTCAAATTATTCTGGAACGTGTTAAAATAAGCATTTATGGATATTTTG
>NW_026881358.1:0-109811 GCF_032173495.1 Musca vetustissima | reverse complement strand
GAGAAAAACTTCTGGTATCAAATAGTAGCGGTGAAGAGGATACCCCCAATAATATATGACGGTATAGAGTGTATACCACCTAGCCGAGATGAAGTCAGAATAGCAATCAATCGGCTGAAGAATATTAAAGCATCAGGTGCCGATGGGTTACCAGCCGAACTATTCAAGACTGGTAGTCAGATGCTGGTAAGGAGCATGCACCAACTGATTAGTACAATTTGGCTAGAAAAATACAGAGGCGTGGATGTATTAAATAATATTTTTCAAGGGCCAACTGAGGCGTGGATGTATTAAAGAATATTTTTCAAGGGCCAACTGAGGCGTGGATGTATTAAAGAATATTTTTCAAGGGCCAACAGAGGCGTGGATGTATTAAAGAATATTTTTCAAGGGCCAACTGAGGCGTGGATGTATTAAAGAATATTTTTCAAGGGCCAACTGAGGCGTGGATGTATTAAAGAATATTTTTTCAAGGCCTATAAGAGGCGTGGATTTATTAAAGAATATTTTTTCAAGGCCTAAGGCGTGAGGCGTGGATTTATTAAAGAATATTTTTTCAAGGCCTATGAGGCGTGGATGTATTAAAAAATTATTTTTCCCGACTTCAATAAAATTTGTTTCTTTGAATCTGCAGTCCTTTAATACTGACCTCTGGCAAACACCCTAAATTAATCCCCCATTAAGAACTTGTCGATTGTCCACAACCAATCACACTTATCAATTATCTTCCATTGAATTCCGTTGGCCTTGAATATTCAATGTTTTGATACACTAACCGTATTGATGCGCCTACGAAGTTTATTGAAATCGTATTACACATAAGTGTTGTAATCTTGTGATTACTCAAATTACCAACACAAGCCTGCTGGCTGGCTGGATGTCAGTCAGTCAATCAGTGAGTCAGTCACCCAGCAAGCCACTGAAATGCGCTTAACATCATAAATAACACTTTATAGCAAGCAAAAATTTAATAGGGTGTAACGCTTAAGGAAAAAAACTTAAAAAATTAATTTGAAAAATATTATTTTAAAAGTCCAAGCCTTTGGTGGGCCTTGAAAAAATATTAGTTTTACAAGTAAGGAAAGTAGTAAAGTCGGACTGAGCCGACTATATGATACCCTTCACGACTTTGGGTATATTGTACATATGTATCCTTACAATTGTATGTCAATGTTCCCTCGATGGAACGTACTCATGTCTTTCTGCAACCTTTGATAAATTTAATTTCATTCGGGCAGATTTAGAGTCGTCTGCGTACCATGGGACAAATTTATGGAAAACGATTTATAGCAAAATTGATAAACGCTATTCGGTACGCCGCACTGTCAAAAATTTAATCTCAATCAGACACCCGATCGAAATACATATGGAAGCTATGGCTGCATCTGCACCAATTTCAACAAAACCCAATAACGTCATTCAAAACTCAATTTGATACGTTGTGCAAAATTTTGTGTTAATCGGACAAACATTAGGAGTTTGGTGCAGCATTTATGTAAAATCGGACGAAAATATATTTGGGAAACTTAGCACACATCATTCTACTCTAAATTCGGTACGCTGTACCAAATTTCGTGCAAATCGAAAGATATATAGGGACTTTGGTACACCATTTACCTGAAATCGGACGAAAATATAGATGGGAGCTATATCTAAATCTGAACCGATTTTTTCCAATTTCAATAGGGTTCGTCCTTGGGCCAAATAAGTGACCTATGCTAAATTTCATACAATTAGGATTATAAATGCGACCTGTACTTTGTTTACAATTTAACATGGACAGACAGACGGACGGTCGGACATGCATAAATCGACTTAGAAAGTGATCCTGTGCATATTCTTAAAAGGAACCATGTGTCTATATCGTTTCCTTTTGCCTGTTACAAACATATGCACAAAGACATAATACCTTGTACCACAGTGTGGTAAAGGGTATAAAAATCCACGACTTTGGTGGGCCTTGAAAACATATTATTTTAAAAATCCACCCCTTTGGTGGGCCTTGAAAAAAATGAAAAAATATTATTTTGAAAATACACGCCACTGTTGGTCCTCAAAAATATTCTTAAAAAATACATCCCTCTTTTAGGACTTAAAAAATTCTTTAAAAATCCACGCCTCTTGTATACCTTAAAAATCTGGTACATCCTTTTGTCCCCTTAATACCCTAAGTATGTCAAAGCTCTTGCCGAATTAGCAGCTTTAATTCCATCAGCGAACATCACACCACAGTCATGCAGCAGCATCATCATTATCGACATTTACAAATTTACGCTAATAATCCTCCGTGATGTAGGTATGTATTGTTGTGTTCGATTCTCGAGACTCGAATGCTTTTATATGACCATGAAATTGGCAGTGAATGTTTACATTTCTAATTCGAAAATTCAATTGTAAAAATTCATGACATTGAAATTAAAGGAAGAATTTACTTTGCTAACCCGAAACCATTTACCCCCCTCTCTATCCGCATTCACCTAATGCCTTTCTATTTTCCCTACAAAAGCCCCAAAATGTATGCAACAGCAATAAGATTTTAGGTTTCTGTCATGAGTAAACAATTTCTACAATTTTGATGGCATACTCTTGGGCGTTATTTACTACAAACATGATTTTGTTGGCCTACTTTTGGGGGGCAAACTGGAGAAAGAACAGCCTTGAATGAATGAAGATTTATTGTGACTTGATTGTGAGTGTGTGTGTTGGTGACATTCGACAAGAGTTGACATCTGCTTTTGGGCAATGAAAATGCAATTTGTTATTATTTTTGGTTGTGGGCGCCCCAAAAGTGCAGATGTGGGGGTATCCAGTGAAGATGGAGATGAAATGCCCACAAGGAGAAGAATACGAAGAAGAACACTCAGTAAATGGATATGTCAATATAAGATTTCAATTAAATATTATCTACTTAATGTTAAGGCTATTACATTTATTGGTTTATTGTAAATTCGCAATTTGTAAGTAAATGGACAGAGCAAGTTAAATTTAATTAACTGTTATGAATGTTACGGTTATTTGGAAGATGCACAAGAGGTCAATTAAAATAATTCGATTAAAGGAAACAATTAATTGAGAGAAAAAATTATGAAGATAGGTAAATAGATTTTTAAGCAAGACGGGGAATTTTGAAAACAAATTGAAGCATAACGCAAGGCGTGAATTTTCTAAATAATATTTTTCAAGGCATAACACAAGGCGTGGATTTGAAAGGAATATTTTTAGTCCTATATAAGGTTTGGATTTTTAAAGAGTATTATTTCAAGTGGCGTAGGGGATAATAGATACCAAGCAAGGCTCTGATTGGCTTTAACATGGCGAAGTCCAGGCTTATCTTAGTCCCTCTATCATCTCAATTGTGGACACTGACCTCCCCGCGGTGCCACCTGGGGAGCTATTTTCATCACCCGATGAAATACTGAGCTAATATGTGCCGCGAGTTCACCCATAATAACTATAAAAATGGGTTGAGGCGTCGGGTTAGTTGCCCACTCTCGGAAAACCCAACCTACTACGAAAAAGCTAAGAAAAAGAAAACCAAACCCCCCTAAGGTTGACGACCCCCGCAAACGTATAAAGGACCACGATCAGCGAATCTGCACTTGGAATGTGCGCACGTTGTACAGAACAGGCGCAGTGTTCGCTTTGGCGGATGTACTCAAGAAGTACAAAGTCGATATTATTGCCTTACAGGAAATGCGATGGAAAGGGACTGGCGTGAATGAATTTGGCTGCGGATTTATGGTTAACGGGAGAATAAAAGACTTCGTCTCCAGATTCTCCCCAGTAGATGAGCGAATTGCTATAATCCGTATAAAAGCGAAGTTCTTCTACATCAGTCTCATTTGCGCCCATGCTTCGACCGAAAATAAAGATGAGCAGACCAAAGACATATTTTACGAGCGCCTAGAAAAAGCATATGATCGTTGCCCTGGCCATGACATTAAAATTCTGCTAGGAGATTTTAATGCAAAAATCGGAAGGGAAAATATCTTTGGCCCCACCGTCGGAACATTCATAAAGAAACATCGGACAACGGCATGAGGTTGATTGACTTCGCGGCAACAAAAAACATGGTAGTCAGCAGCACCAGATTCAAGCATCTCGATATACACAAGGCCACTTGAATTTCTCCCGATCGAACAACGAGAAATCAAATCGATCATGTTGTGATAGACGGAAGGCATTCATCCAGTGTTTTAGACGTCCGATCGACCCGGGGAGCGAATATCGATTCGGACCATTACCTTGTGGCAGTCAAGGTACGCACCCGTCTCAATGTAGCAGCAAAGGTGCGATCTAATGTAACACGGAAATTTGATGTCCAAAAAACCGCAAAAAACCACTGAACTTACCCATCTGCTTGAAGAAAGCACTTATTGTCCCGATAATAGTATAGAAGCACAATGACAAAGAATTGCCCACTCCCTACAAACTGCAGCAAAAACAACACTTGGGTACCAAAAACCACCACCATGAAACCCATGGTACGATCAGGAGTGTCGTAATGCTACTGATGTGAAAAACGCAGCATATAGCGCTAAAGAAGAAAGAACAAGAAAAACGTGAGCGTGAGCAAATCGAGATGTACAGGAGTCAGAAGGAGTCCGGAAATTTTACTAACGAGTAAAACACCACACCGAAGGCTTTGGTGCAGGCACATCCTCCTGTAGAGATGAAGAAGGAAACCTGGTGACAGATACAGACAGCGTGTTGAGGATCTGGAAGGAGTATTTTGAAAAGCTTCTGGTATCAAATAGTGGCATTGAGGAAGATGCCCCCGAAGCAATAAGAGATGATGGTATAGAGTATATACCACCTAGCCAAGATGAGGTCATAAAATCAATTAATAGGCTCAAGGACAACAAAGCAGCAGGAGCCAATGGGTTACCAGCCGAACTATTCAAGACTGGTGGCCAGATGCTGGTCAGGAGCATGCACCAGCATGCCCAATGATTGGAACCTCAGCATCCTGTGTCCCGTGTACAAAAAAGGAGACAAGACGATATGTGCCAACTACAGAGGAATAAGTCTCCTTCCCATCGCATATAAAGTGCTATCCAGTGTGCAGTTTGAACGATTGAAGCCAATAGTCAATGACATCATTGGACCCTACCATTGCGGCTTCAGACCTGGCAAATTCACCATTGACCAGATTTTCACTCTGCGCCAAATCCTGGAAAATACCTAAGAAAAACACATCGACACATACCACCTATTTGTCGACTATAAAGCCGCATTCGACAGCCGTATCCGTTCAGAGGTGTTTAAAGCCATGTCTACGTTCGACATTCCTGCAAAATTTATACGGCTTTGCAGGATAACTTTAAGTGGCACAAGATCAGCAGTTAAAGTCGGAAAGGACCTATCGGAGCCTTTCAATACCGAACGAGGATTGAGACAAGGTGACAGTTTGTCGTGTGACCTATTTAACATCCTTCTGGAAAAGGTCATACGAGACGCAAAGGTGAACAGCAATGGCAATCTGTACATCAAACAACAAATGTAACTCGCCTATGCCGATAATATCGATATAATGGGTCGAACATTGCGAGCGGTAACATCCTCCTTTGAACAAATTGAAAAGGAGTCTGCCAAAGTGGGTCTGGCAGTAAGTGGCGAGAAGACCAAGCTGATGGTATCAACGCGCAAGACGTCCAGTAGACTCGGACCAACTGTGGAACTTAAGAACTACAGCTTCGAGGTAGTTAAAGAATTTATATACCTTTGTACCGTCATAAATAAGACGAATGACATCAGTTTTGAAATTCGGAGAAGGATTGTGATGGCCAACAGATGCTACTATGGTCTAAGTAAGCAGTTTAGAAACAAGGCCACTCCGCGCCAGACCAAACTCACACTTTACAAGACGCTGATACTACACGTGCCATTATATGGATCGGAAGCATGGGTACTTGCGCAAGCAGATGAGGCAGCTCTTGGGGTGTTTGAAAGAAAAATTCTCCGAAAGAGCCACGGGCCGATCTGCGTCGACGGTTAATATCGGCGTCGAATGAACCATGAGCTTTTTCAATGCCTATAGAAGACGTGAATTTTTTTTTTCAAGGGCCATAGAAGGCGTGGTTTTTGAAGTGTATTTTTTATAGACTTTTTAACAGTTCCCATCTCTTCCATTCAATAAAATTTACAATGCAAATGACCTTAAATAGTAAAAAAAATAAAAAAAAAAAAACAAAATAAATGTTCTTTGGACAATTTACCACATCGCTGCTCATTATTATTTGCAAAAGTATCAAACCAAAGTTTGTGGTAATTGTTTTGTTTGCCATTTGTTTTCAAAACTTATAAATTATCCAGCAGCAACAGCAGCAGACCCAACATTTAAGTAAACATCTTCATAATGAGTTGGTCAGTGGCTTGTTGGTGGTCATAGTTTTGGTGAATCATAAAAGCCAGCCGCCAACCTCCATAGTTTTGCTAGGGTTTTTGGATAATTTCTTAACGGCAGTTGGTGTTGATCTTGTGGTCTATTGTTGGTGTGACTCCTTTGTCCTTGCAAATTATTGTCGTACCCCAACTACCACTGAAATGAAATATTTCGAAATAATGCGATTTTCGTTTGTTGTATCGTCTGACTTCTTCTTCTTCTTTTGTACATTAAAAGTTTATTGTCATATTTTTCGTTTGGGCGCCACCAGTAACTTAATGTTGACATTTCTTTGCCTTCTTCGCTGACCCATAAAGTACTTTGGTAATTTGATTCGAAGGGCGGTTGGATATTAAGACAGAATAACTTTACAAAGTTAATGATTGCAGTTTATTATAATTTTGTGATAATTAATCTTAATTAGGAGCGGAGTTTATTTTGTGCAGCCTGTCATTTATGGTTGAGTGAGCTGCAGAACATGTCATATAAATGTCATGTTTGGTGGGGTTCAAATTGATTGCGAAAATGAAAAGTTAACCACAAAGGATGGGGTTAAAAGAAAATTTCGAAGACTTTTGATATTTTTCAAGAAGCCTTGAAAAATATTACTATAGGTGCTTCATTTTTTTAAATCCACACCTATTATATGTGATTAAAAATAGTTTTTTAAAATATCCACGCCTATTTTAGGTGCTTAAAAATATGTTTTTAAAAAGCCACACCTTTTAAAATATTTTTTAAACCCCACACTTGTGTTAGTCATTGGAAAAACCAGTAAGGAAAGTCCAAACCCCACGCCTATTATCGGACAAATATTGGGATTTTGGTGCATCATTCACATAAAATCGGACGAAACTATACATGTGAGATATATCTAAATCTGAACCGATTTTCAGGAAACTTAACACACAACATTTTAGACCTAATTCATTACGCGATGCCATATTTCGTGAAAATCGAAAGATATATAGGGACTTTGGTATACCATTTACCTTAAATCGGACGAAAATATATATGGAAGCTATATCAAAATCTGAACCGATTTTCAGGAAACTTAACACACATCATTCTAGACCTAATCCATTTCGCTATGCCAAATTTCGGGCAAATCAAAATATATATAGGGACTTTGGTGCACCATTTACCTTAAATCGGACGAAGATATATATATGGGAGCTATATCTAAATCTGAACCGATATTCAGGAAACTTAACACACATCATTCTAGACCCAATTCATTACGCTATGCCAAATTTCGTGCAAATCGAAAGATACAAAAGGACTTTGGTACACCATTCATCTTAAATCGGTCGAAGATATATATGGGAGCTATATCTATATCTGAACCGATATTCAGGAAACTTAATACACATCATTCTAGACCTAATTCATTACGCTATGCCAAATTTCGGGCAAATCAAAAGATATATAGAGACTTTGGTGCACCATTTACCTTAAATCGGACGAAAATATATATGGGAGCTATATCCAAATCTGAACCGATTTTTCCCAATTTCAATAGGGTTCGTCCTTGGGGTAATTAAGTGACCTGTGAAAATTTTATCCAAATCGAATCATAAATGCGACCTGTACTTTGTTAACAAAAATACATGGACGTACGACGGAAATGCATAAATCGACTCAGAAAGTGATTCTATGCATATTCTCAAAAGGAACCATCGGTCTATCTCGATTATTTTTGCCTTTTACAAACATATGCAGAAAGACATAATACCCTGTACCACAGTGTGGTGAAGGGTATAAATATTCTGCTGCTAGTTTTCGACCCTAGTAAATTTATTAAATTTCTTATTAAACAGTCAACTGATTAAAAAGGTTTTGACTTCTCTTTCAAAAACTAAATCCATTCATTATCAAACAATAGCTGTTTAATTAACCAAAACCAACGAGAAATTTACACCCTTGACTGGTTCCGCGGCTATAATTTTTCGGCTACTCCAGTCATCATTCGTTTGTGAATAAATTTAATTAGTGTTAACGCTTTCTTTGTTGTCGTTCTTGTTATTGTTGTTGTCGCTGTTACTATCTCTTAACTTTCATTAAAGGCCAAATTAAGCGAAACAAACAGCAGAAACGCATCAACAGTAAACTAGCACGCCATACGCCTGACTTACGCCTTACAACTACTAATTAAGCTTTCACAAGAAGACGATGGAATAATTTCATTCGTCATTCACTTCTCTTGTTATCGCCAGTGACCAAGTCTAGGAAGATACTTACATACATACAAACATACTTATATACATCCCCTCTGGCCATATTTGTTGTACAATGGACAAACACTCACACACACACCCACACACACCCACACATAGACAATCATTCATTCCGACATTCATAATTTGTTGCTCGAAGATTTATTTATGAAACCCTTACAAAAAAGAAGAAGAAAAAAAATCGGTAAATCAGCAGAATTCAACAAATAACCATTTTATCGTTGAAGTGATTTGCCTGGACATGGCGAAGTGGGCTGATTGCAGGATGATAACCAATTGCTCTATAAATATTATCCTTAAGTGCTATTATGCTTTCAACAAAAGCTCGTTAATAAGGCGGCATGTTTGGCAGTTGACTGACCAACCGTTGCTCCGTTTTGGCTGGAGGTGTCGATGTTAAGGATACTCGTCGAACAGCTTGTCTAACTCCAAATAACAAATGAGCATGAACGAAGCAATTTATATCGACACTTATACCTAGGCAACGAGGCTAATATTTTATCACACATACAAAGACAAACACAAACAAATGTGATATTAATTAATAGAAAAATATAGAATACAATATTGAGAGATTCTGGTTATTTGTTTATTGAAGGATTTATTGAATGAGATAACAAAGAAGGATATAATTAATATGTTTTTGTTGTGAAGGACTAACAGTACCAGACAAAAAATTTAATAACAGATTAAAAAAAAATTAAAAAATATATCGATTTATTAAAGAATATTTTTTCAAGGCCTACAAGAGGCGTGGATTTTTCAAAATAATTTATTCCGACACCTACATAAGGCGTGGATTTTTCAAAGAATATTTTTTCAAGGCCTACAAGAGGCGTGGATTTTTCAAAGAATATTTTTTCAAGGCCTACAAGAGGCGTGGATTTATTAAAGAATATTTTTTCAAGGTCTACAACAGGCGTTGATTTATTAAAGAATATTTTTTCAAAGTCTACAACAGGCGTTGATTTATTAAGGAATATTTTTTCAAGGTCTACAACAGGCGTTGATTTATTAAAGAATATTTTTTCAAGGCCTACAAGAGGCGTGGATTTAACCCTTTCAGTGTCTTTGTCGAATATATTCGACAGTTAAAAGTACCCTCTTTCTTTGCGATTTTTCGGTTATCCTATGTACCGTCACTATTGATGTTTTTGTTTTTGCTGGAAGACAGGCGAACCTGGCCGAGGGTTAAAATGAACATTGCCATTTTTTTGACACTGAAAGGGTTAATAAAGAATATTTTTTCAAGCCGTGGATTTTTAAATAATATTTTTTCCAGGCCTTTAGAAAGCGTGATTTTTATACCCTTCACCACACTGTGATACAGATTATTATGTTTTTGTGCATATGTTTGTAACATGCAAAAGGAATCGAGATAGACCCATGGTTCCTTTTGAGAATATGCATAGAATCAATTTCTGAGTCGATTTACGCATGTCCGTCCATGTATTTTTATGAACAAAGTACAGGTCGCATTTATGATCCGATTTGGATGAAATTTGGCACAGTTCACTTATTTGGCCCAAGGACGAACCCTGTTGAAATTGCAGAAAATCGGTTCAGATTTAGATATTACTCCCATATATTTTTTCGTCCAATTTAATGAAAATGGTGTACCAAAGTCCCTATATATCTTCCGATTTGCACGGAATGTGGCATAGCGTACTGACATGAGTCTAGAATAATGTGTGTAAAATTTCTTGAAAATCGGTTCAGATTTAGATATAGCTCGCATATATATTTTCGTCCGATTTAATGTAAATGGTGTACCAAAGTCCCTATATATCTTCCGATTTGCACGAAATTTGGCATAACGTACTGACGTGAGTCTAGAATGATGTGTGTAAAATTTCTTGAAAATCGGTACAGATTTAGATATAGCTCCCATATATATTTTCGTCCGATTTAATGTAAATGGTGTACTAAATGCCCTATATATCTTTCGATTTTCACGAAATTTGGCATAGCTTACTGACTTGAGTCTAGAATAATGTGTGTAAAATTTCTTGAAAATCGGTTCAGATTTAGATATAGCTCCCATATATATTTTCCACCGATTTAATGTAAATGGTGTACCAAAGTCCCTAGGTATGGTTCGATTTGCACGAAAATTGGCATAGCGTACTGACTTGAGTCTAGAATGATGTGTGTAAAATTTCTTGAAAATTGGTTCAGATTTAGATATAGCTCTAATATATAGTTTTGTCCGATTTTATGTAAATGATGCACCAAAATTCCAATATTTGTCCGATTGGGACAAAATTTGGAATGGAGTACTGAATTAGGTCCATACTGATATCTGCGAAGTTTTGTTAAAATCGGTTCAGATTTAGATATATTTCCCATATATAGTTTCGTCCGATTTAACGTAAATGGTGTACCAAAGTCCCTATATATCTTTCGATTTGCACGAAATTTGGCATAGCGTATTGACTTGAGTCTAGAATAATGTGTGTAAAATTTCTTGAAAATCGGTTAAGATTTAGATATAGCTCCCGTATATATTTTCGTCCGATTTAATGTAGATGGTGTACCAAAGTCCCTATAAATCTACCGATTTGCACGAAATTTGGCATGGCGTACTAAACTGAGTGTAGAATGATGTGTGTACATTTTCTTGAAAATCGATTCAGATTTAGATATAGCTCCCATATATAGTATCGCACGATTTTTTGTGAAAGATACACCAATTTCCCAAATTTTGTCCGATTGGGACAAAATTTTGCACAGAGTAATGAGTTAGGTCCAGACTGATGTCTGCGAAGTTTTGTTAAAATCGGTTCAGATCTAGATATAGCTCCCATATATAGTTTCATGCGATTTTTTGTGAATGATACACCAAACTCCCAATATTTGTCCGATTGGGACAAAATTTTGCACAGAGTACTGAATTAGGTTCATACTAAAATCTGCGAAGTTTTGTTAAAATCGGTTCAGATTTAGATATAGCTCCCATATATAGTATCGTCCGATTTTATGCGAATGATGCACCAAACTCCCAATATTTGTCCGATTGGGACAAAACTTTGCACAGAGTACTGAATTAGGTCAAGATTAATGTCTACGAAGTTTTATTAAAATCGATTCCGATTTAGATATAGCTCCCATATATAGTATCGTCCGATTTTTTGTGAATGATACACCAAATTCCCAAATTGTGTCCGATTGAGACAAAATTTTGTATAGTGAATGTAATTGAGGTTTTCCTGATGTGTGATAAGGTTTGTTGAAATCGGTTCAGATTTTGATATAGGTCTTATATATATTTTCTTTCGATTTTATGTAAATGATGTACCGAAGGGCCTACAATGGTTGCTTAATTAGGTCCATGTTTTTATATATAGCTCCCATACAAAATTTTACTCGATTTCATAAAAATGGTACACCAAAAAATCCCAGTCTGCCCGTTTCACATCCAATTTTTCATTGATTTCAAAATGGTACGTGTATGGGGTTTTTTTCAATTGGTTCAACTATCTATCTAGATAGCACATTTAATTTCGCCCGATTCCATCTCAATGGTCCTCCAAAGACTCTATGCGCGTTCTATCTACAGGATATTGTAGATATTAACATCATTTGTATGTACCCAAAGTGGCGAAGGGTATAATATAGTCGGCCCCGTCCGACTTTTGTTTTTTCCTTAATGGTTTTTTTGAAAGCCTGAAAAATCGAAGATTGTTTTGAAACAATATTTTCCCCTTTCCATTTTCTTAACATGTCGGCACCAAGGAGTTCCCGCAATAAAATCCGCAAACCAACACTCGAAACATTTCCATGATACAATAGTGTTTGGATATCCGTTAAAATCCAGACTTATTGCCATAAGTATCGCGGCATGATTTCCTCATGTACAGGATATGGTGGTTATGAATTTTCTGTCTGTCCATCTGTGATGATGTTCACCAAGGATCCCTACATACCAATGATAGTATCAACGAACATAAATATATTTTCATAGCGATTGTTATTTTGTCTGTTTGTGTGTGTGTGTTGCTGTTTATCGCCATTGTCCATCTACAGAAAAGCGTTGAAGTGTTAAATGGATAAAATGGAATGTAAAATTTGTTATTCTTTGTTTTTTTCTTTCTATTTCATTTTTTTCTCATCTTTTATCGCTGGTATTTTATTTCACACTAAAGTGTTTTTCATTCTACTTCTCCTTTGTTTAGCACAATAAAGCCATTAAAGAAAAAACAAAACCGATACAAAAGTGAAATAAGCCACATGACTTTGGTTAATGGAAAAGGTCAATTACAGTTATACGACAATGATGAAGAAGAAGAACAAGAAGAAATAAAAATCGCCAGTAGCCTTCAATGAGTTATTAACTCAACTAGAATAACGGCAGCTGTAGCATCTTTGGCGGGTATCTAAATTCATTTAAATGACCGTAATTGGAATAATAGCCAATGGAGTCAGTCGAGTTTATCCTTTTTGTTTGTTAGTCAAGTGTTACGACCTTCATAACTGTTTAAATATATATTTGGTTATAATATCAAAGCAATTGTAGCAGCTATGCTCAGATGTAATTACCCGTGAAAATGACCATGACAGTTAGTTCGAAAAATGAACAGTTGGGTGATTTTGGTCCTTGAGAAAATTAAAGGACTAAACAATCAGGGTTTCAAGTTAATTTAATAAATCAATAATTAACCAGTAAGGAAAGTAGTAAAGTCGGACGGCGCGGACTCGGTGATATCCTTCACCATTTTGGGTATATTCAACAGATGACGTCGCATTTTTAAAGGACCAGTAAAATCAAATTGAATCCATAAACATCTCATTCTGCAACCGATACTAAATTTTTCTTTTGGTCATATATAGAAGCTATATCTAAATCTGAACTGATTTCAGGAAACTTAACACACAACATTCTAGACCTAATTCATTACGCTGTGCCGAATTTCGTGCTAATAGAAAGATCTTAAGGGACTTTGGTGCACCATTAAATCAGACGAAAATATATATGGGAGCTATATCTAAACCTGAACCGATTTTCACGAAATTTAACACACATCGTTCTAGACTTAATTTAGTATGCTATGCCAAATTTCGTGCAAATCGAAGGATATATAGGAGCTTTGGTGCCCGATTTACCTTGAATCGGGCGAAAATATATATGGGAGATATATATAAATCTGAACCGATTTTCTCGAAACTTAACAGACATCATTCTGGACCTAATTCAGTACTCTATGCCAAATTTCGTGCAAATCGAAAGATATATAGGGATTTTGGTGCACCATTTACCTTAAATCGGATGAAAATATATATGGGACCTAAATCTAAATCTGAACCGATCTTCACGAAACTTAACACACAGCACTCCAGACTTAATTTAGTGCGATATACCATATTTCGTGCAAATTGAAGGATATATATGGACTTTGGTGCACTATTTACACAAAATCGGACGAAAATATATTTAACACACATCGTTCTAGACTTAATTCAGTACGATATGCCAAATTTCGTGCAAATCGACAGATATATAGGGACTTTGGTGCACCATTTACCTTAAATCGGACGAAACTATATATGGGAGCTATATCTAAATCTGAACAGATTTTCTCAAAACTTAGCACACATCATTCTGGAGCTAATTCAGTACTATATGCCAAGTTTCGTGCAAATCGAAAGATATATAGGGATTTTGGTGCACCATTTATCTTAAATCGGACGAAACTATATATGGGAGCTATATCTAAATCTGAACTGATTTTCAGGAAACTTAACACACATCACTAATTAAATACGCTGTGCCAAATTTCGTGCAAATCGAAAGATATATAGGGTCTTTGGAGCTCCATTTACATTAGATTGGACGAAAATATATATGGGCGCTATATATAAATCTGAACCGATTTTTAGGAAATTTAACACACATCATTCTAGACTTAATTCAGTACGCTATGCAAAATTTCGTGCAAATCGAAGCATACTTAGGGACTTTGGTGCACCATTTACCTAAAATCGGACGAAAATATATATAAAAGCTATATCTAAATATGAACCGATTTTTTACGAAATTTAACAAACATCTCTCTAGGTTTAATTCAGTACGCTATGACAAATTTCGTGCAAATCGAAGCATATTTAGGGACTTTGGTGCAAAATTTATCTAAAATCGGACGAAAAAATATATGGGAGCTATATCTAAGTCTGAACCGATTTTTACGAAATTTAACACACATCTCTCTAGGTTTAAGTCAGTACGTTATGACAAATTTCGTGCAAATCGAAAGATATATAGGGGCTTTGGTGCTCCATTTACCTTAAATCGGACGAAAATATATATGGGAGCTATATCTAAATCTGAACCGATTTTTCCCAATTTCAATAGGGTTCGTCATTGGGCCAAATAAGTGACCTATGCCAAATTTCATCCAATTCGAATAATAAATGCGACCTGTACTTTGTTTACAATTTAACATCTGCAGACGGACGGACATGCATAAATCGACTCAGAAAGTGATCCTATGCATATTCTCAAAAGGAACCATGTGTCTAGCTAGTTGAGAAAATAATCTTTAATAAATACATGCCTGTTTTAGGCCTTGAAAAAATATTCTTTAATAAATCCATGCCTGTTCTAGGCCTTGAAAAAATATTCTTTAATAAATCCATGCCTGTTCTAGGCCTTGAGAAAATATTGTTTAAAATATCCACGCCTTCTATAGGTTTTCGAAAAATATTCTTAAAAAAATCCACTCATTCTAGAGGCCTTCGAAAAATATTCTTTAAAAAATCCATGCCTTGTAGAGGCCTTCTGAAAATATTTTTTAATAAATCCACGCCTTCTATATAGGCTTTCGGAAAATATTATTTAAAAAATCAACGCCTTCTATAGGCTTTCTGAAAATAGTCTTTAAAAAATCCACGCCTATTCTAATGCTTGAAAAATATTCTTTAAAAAGTCCCCGCCTTCCACGGCTTCGAAAAATATTCTTTAAAAAAATCTTTTAGGGACTTAAAAAAATTTCTTTATAAAACCCACTCGTTCAGTATGTCTAGCATACATATTTTTTAAAAATCCACTCCTTTGGTAGTCCTGGCAAAAATATCCTTTACAGGCCTTAAATAATATTGAGTTTCCATATCATTTGCTCCTGAATGAATTCACCTACCAAACTCAAGGACACTACGTGACCTCTGTTACCCTTTTAAAGTAAACTGTCATTTTTATCCTTTAAGCAAAACTAAACATTGTCATTTTTTAGTTCAAACATTGTTTTCATTTCAGACATCAAATATGTCTCTAAACTCTTTCTAATACTTATAGAGAGAAAGTTTAAATGTCCCCACTGATTGTAATCTCAATGTAAAACAAAAGAAAAAAAATCCAAGAAAAAAATGGAAATTATCCTGTTCTCCTTCTTTTGTTTTCTTCGACAACTTTTCCAGTTAGTCGTTTCGTTCCTTTAGCTCTCATTTCTTGTTTTATGTCCTGTTAAACACTTTAATATCGCTTTAATGAAACAAAAGGTGAAGCAAGGTGGCCTCCTGGCAGAACTGCAAAAACTTCCGAACAACAGTCACGTACAAACTTGGCAAAAACGGAGACACCAAAGAAAAGTTCAGTTAAAGCTGCAACTGAAAGGCAAACAAAAGAAAATGGGGAAACGAAGTGATTACAGAAAAAAAACAAAACAAATGTGTGTGAGTGAGTGTGTGTGTGTGCCTCATCATCATCTTCATCATGGATGCTAACAATAAAAGTTTCTTATTTCCGGCTGTAATTTTTGTTCCGTCTTCTATGTCTAAAACTATCAACGGTAGAGGAGAGTTAAATAAAATTCGAGGAATAAGGAATTAGAAGTGGACAACCAGGAAACTTTTGTATAAGGATTTGTGTGTATGTGTGCGTTGTGAGACACAAAAATACCTTTGGTTTGTTAACTTCAGATTTGAAGGGTTTGGGAATTACTCTGCAATTATATTGAGGATACATTTGAATCCTGCCATAATGACCATAGATTTTGTGGCAAAATAAAATGGCAGGTTTAACATTTATATTGGATTATAGTTAACTTTGTGGAACATTCTCTTTTTATTCTAAGAAGAAAAAATACATATTTTTAAGGAAAATATATTGTCGGATTAATAAAGAATATTTTCTCAGGGCATACAAGAGGCGTGGATTTATTAAAGATTATTTTTTCAATGCTTTTCTGAGGCTTGGATTTTTTAATGAAAATCTTTTCAAGCCTTAGCAGCAATGTGTATATGTCAAAAACTTGATTTATTAAAAAAATATTTTTTCAAGGTTTGCTAGAGATTTTTTAAATAATATTTTTTCAAGGCCTGCTTTGGAAACCAAACCCAACTGCCAACCAAATTTCCTACACATTTTTCAAACGATTCAATTGAAATAAATAGCAAAAATAATTGGAAGTCAATTGCCATGTGACCTCCACCACCTTTCAGGTCGTTCATCAATACATCAGTTTTACTTGTTTGTTGACAAATAATGTCAATTCCTGTTGACAGGGTCAATGTAAACCTTAAGAGACTGATTTACTGCAAATTAAATTTTACCCATAGCCATTGTTCGTTTTGCGAACATTCGATTCGATTTGTAATTATTGTCATTTGACAATATTGCCCTTTGTTCGAGTAAATTCCCAAATTTCAAAGAAAAGAATTCATTTGACCTTTCTCGTTGGCTATCATAAAATATTCAATTAATATTTGCTAATTTACAAAGATATGTTATTAAAAAGCAGGTCAGTTTTCAAATTATGAAAATTGACCTGACCTATGTAAGGCGTTATATTTTTAAATATTTTATCCAAGACCTATATTAGGCATTGTTTAAAATTTTTTCAAGGCTTAGATTTTTTTAAAATATTTTTTTCAAGGCCTATAAAAGGCCTGGATTTTTTAAAATAATTTTTCCAAGACTATATAGGCCTGACAGGATGTTTTAAAATATTTTTCCCAGGACTATATAGTTCAATCCCACTTCAGATGAAAACATAACTTCTCAGAGTTAGCATTTTGTCCTTTTTATACCCTTCACCACACTGCGGTACAGGGTATTATGTCTCTGTGCATATGTTTGTAACAGGCAAAAGGAAACGTGATTGAACCATAGTTCCTTTTGAGAATATGCTTAGAATCACTTTCTGAGTCGATGTATGCATGCCCTTCTGTCTGTCCATCTGTTGGTGTTAAGTTGTAAACAAAGTACAGGTCGCATTTATAATCCGATTTGGATGAAATTTGGCACAGCTCATTTGTTTGGTCCAAGGACAAAACCTACTGAAATTGGGAGAAATCGGTTCAGATTTAGATATAGCTCCCATATATATTTCCATCCGATTTAATGTAAATGGTGCACCAAAGTCCCTATATATCTTTCGATTTGTACGAAATTTGGCACAGCCTAATGATTTTGGTCTAGAATGATGTGAGTTAAGTTTCCTGAAAAGCGGTTCAGATTTAGATATAGCTCCCATATATATTTTCCTCCGATTTAATGTAAATGGTGTTTCAAAGTCCCCTTATATCTTTCGATTTGCACGACATTTGGCATAGCGTAATGAATTAAGCCTAGAATGATGTGTGCTGAGTTTCGTGAAGATCGGTTCAGATTTAGATATAGCTCCTATATATATTTTCTTTCGATTTAATGTAAATGGTGCACCGAAGTCCATATATATCTTTCGATTTGCACGAAAATTTGGCACAGCCTAATGATTTGGCTGCAGAATGATGGGTGTTAAGTTTCCAGAAAATCGGATCAGATTTAGATATAGCTCCCATATATATTTTCGTCCGATTTAATGTAAATGGTGCACCGAAGTCCCTATATATATTTCGATTTGCACGAAATTTGGCATAGAGTAATGAAGTAGATCTAGGATGATGTGTGTTAAGTTACGTGAAAATCGGTTCAGATTTAGATATAGATCCTATATATATTTTCTTTCGATTTTATGTAAATTGTGCACTAATGACCCAAAGCTTGTCCGATTGCCACACAATTTTGTACAATGAACTGTGGTTAATAAAACGTAATCTTTTGCCAATCTCTCATTGAAATCGCTTCAGATTTTGATATACAAAATAAATACAAAACAAATATTGCGCCAACGTACTGAAATTAGTATAACCTAGAAGTTGGATATAAATGCTGCACCAAGGTCGGACCGATTGGCCCAAACGATTTTGCCCAACGTACTGAAGTTACTATAACATAACGTGTGGCAAGTTTTGTTGAAATCGTACTGAAGTTAATATAACCTAGCTGTGGAAAGTTTTGGAATCGGTTCAGAGAGAGCTCTTATATATATTTTCTCGCGATTTTAAGTACATGATCTATCAAGAACTCAAAATGAGGCCAAAAACATACTGAAATTAGTATAATTTAACCTGTGACAAGTTTCGATGAAATCTTTCGTCCGATTTTTAGTAAATGGTGCACCAAACTATGTACTCAAGTTTACCCAATCGGACACCCAGATTAATATTTGCCCCATAGTAAGAAGCAACTCCATATCAGACCAAATGAAAAATTTAGTATAGGTTGCAGAATGACATATTTGCTGATCCATTTTCATTTTACTGGTCCTTCAAAAATGCGACGTCTGTTAGGATTCATTTGTTGAATATACGCAAAGTGGTGAAGGGTATCATATAGTCGGCCCGCCCGACTTTACTACTTTCCTTACTGGGTTTTTTAATATTTTATCCAAGATTGTAAAGGCGTGAATTTTTTTAAATATTTTTTTTCAAGGCCTATATAAGGAGTGTATTTTTTAAAATATTTTTTTCAAAATAACTTCTCAGAATATGAACTTTGTCCTTCTCTCTTTAGAGTTTTTATTTGAAATTTCCTTTTATTTGAAATTATTATTGTCAGCATTTAATTTCGAGAAAAAACCAAATCTCTTCTTGGAATCTTACAAAGAGCATTTATTCCCAATCATTTGAAGTATCAATAGAAAGATAGAATATTTCATTTTCTACCCTCTCCATCAAATGTTTATTCCAGTAAATATTTCAATCTCGTATTACATTTTTGTTGACACTTAGAAACCACCCACTTCAAATTTATTTCCGGATATCAAAGAAAAGCCACAAACAATGACGAAATGATTTCAAATGTGTACTTTTTTCACTTGAAAAGAAACACGAGCTTCGGAGACCACAAAAGACACCACATTAACGATTTACACTTAAAATATATTTTTGTTGATGTCCTTATCACAATCACAAAACAGATTCTTTAAAAGAAATCGACAATATTTTTTTTTTGGCTGAAAACTTATTTAACAGATATTTCCCAGAACTTCAAGGAACACAAAAAAGAGATAAAAATTGCCTACAGGATACTATTGTTGCAATGATGTTCCTTATGCCGCCAATGCTGCCAATAAAATAAAAAAGGATGGTGGGAAAGGGGAAGTGTACAAAATTCCCTTAGGTGATTGTATCTATGTAAGCATTATGTCTGTGCTTGTCTACACTAGTTACGGATTTTTTTGTTTGCAATTTAAGTTGAGGTTTAGGCGCGCCGTTTAAACGAACTAGGTCTATTGGCGGGACAGTGTTTAAAAAAGAATATATATTTTTTAATATTTTTCCAAGGGGTATATAAGGTGTACACTTTTTTAAATCAATTTCCAAGGATATAAGGCGTGGATTTTTAAAAAAATATTTTTTTGAAACCCTATATAAAGCGTGGACTTTTTAAAAATAGTTTTAAAAGTCCACGTCCGTCCGCCTGTCCATGTTAAATTGTAAACAAAGTACAGGTCCCATTTATTATTCGAATTGGATAAAATTTGGCACAGCTCATCTATTTGGCCCAAGGATGAACCCTATTGAAATTGAGAAAAATCGGTTCAGATTTCGATATAGCTCCCATATATATTTTCTTCCGATTTAAGGTAAACGGTGCACCAAAGTCCTTAAATTGCTTTCGATTTGCACAAAATTTGGCACAGCGTACTGAATTAGGCCTGGAATCATTTGTGCTAAGTTTCGTGAAATTCGGTTCAGATTTAGATATAGCTTCCATATATATTCTCGTCGAATTTAAGACAAATGGTGCACCAAAGTCCCTATTTATCTTTCGATTTGAACGAAATTTTGCACAGCGTACTGAATTAAGAGTAAAATGATGTGCGTTAAGCTTCGTGAAAATTGGTACAGATTTAGATATAGCTCCCATATATATTTTCGTCCGATTTAAGGTAAATGGTGCACCAAAGTCCCTAAATAGCCTTAGATTTGCACGAAATTTGGCACAGCGTACTGGTTTAGGCCTAGAATGATGTGTGCTATGTTTTGTGAAAATCAGTTCAGATTTAGATATAGCTCCCATATATAGTTTCATCCGATTTAAGGTAAATAGTGCACCAAAGTCCCTATATATCATTCGATTTGCATGAAATTTGGCACAGAGTACTAAATTAGGCGCAGAATGATGTGTGCCAAATTTCGTGAAAATCGGTTCAGATTTAGATATAGCTCCCATATATATTCTCGTCCGATTTAAGGTAAATGGTGCACCAAAGTCCCTTAATATCTTTCGGTTTGCACGAAATTTGGCATAGCGTACTGAATTAAGCCTAGAATGATGTGTGCTAAGTTTCGTGAAAATCGGTTCAGATTTAGATATAGCTCCCATATATATTTTCGCCCGATTTAAGGTAAATGGTGCACCAAAGTCCTTAAATATCTTTCGATTTGCACGAAATTTGGCACAGCGTAATGGATTAGGCCTAGAATGATGTGTGCTAAGATTCGTGAAGATCCGTTCAGATTTAGATATAGCTCCCGTATATATTTTCGTCCGATTTAAGGTAAATGATGTACCAAAGTCCCTTAATATCTTTCGATTTCACGAAATTTAACACAGCGTATTGAATTAGGTCTAGAATGATGTGTGTTAAGTTTCCTGAAGTCGGTTCAGATTTAGATATAGCTTCTATATCTGATCTGAAAAATTTAGTATAGGTTGCAGAATGACATGTTTATGGATCCAATTTCATTTTACTGGTCCTTTAAAATGCGATGCCTGGTAGGATTCATCTGTTGAATATACCCAAAGTGGTGAACGGTATTATATAGTCGGCCTCGTCCGACTTTACTACTTTTCTTATTGGTTTTTGATTCAAAATATTTCGACTTTACAGCACTGTGTTTAAAATCTTTACATTCGCTCACCACGACAAACCGTCAACGGAAATGAATTCAGAGAAAAAAATATAAAAAAAGACGAAGCCATAGGCTTGCCGGCTGGAAACCTGACATGTCTGGCTGTTAGACGTCATTGTTACTTACAGAAATATTTAAAAGATACTGTCAGTTGGAAATGCCAGCCAGACTCGCACACACACACACAGATAAAGGAAGCACACAAAACCAACAGATAGGATATTGGACTAGACACACACACACAAACTTAAACCACTAGACCTACTAAAAATGGGAGAAGAAAAACGATTTCTTTTCTATATTTTGCCGGTTATATACATTCTTACTATGCCACCCTGATCCTCCTCCACCACTTGTTAAGTAGTTATTTTTTGTTGCTTTTGGTTATTATTGCATTACGACTTAAGTGGTTCGTCTAAATTTATTTACTCACATTAAACCAGCGAAAGGTTAAGGAGAGTCACAGCAAAAAAAAAAAAAAAAAAAATATCGTAAAGAAAAGTAAAGAAAGAAAAATATTGACCATGATGTTGACCGACTGGCCGACCTATCGGGCGACCATTATGTCCTGCAATCTTGTAACAAGACAGACATTGATATTGATTGATTTAAATTGATGTAAGGAGAACAAACAAGGTGGACAAATAAGTTATTGATTTTGAGGAATTGGAGGAGGAGCAGGTCAGCAGCTGCTATCGCCTTTAGGATCACATGGATGAATAGTAAAGACTGTTTCAATTTGGCGAAGGTGACATATTTGATCAATGGGATTTTTTGTCGTTAAAAACATTTATTTATAACCATGATTGATATAATTGTTGTATGTGGAATGTGGTGGAGGTTAAGATTCGAAATTATGGATAAACAATTACACAGGACATTTACTCTGACAGAATATATTACATAGTGACCTAGTATTGTATACTTCAATTTAATCAATTAATCGGACGAGGGGATTTAAGATTATATGGACTTAGTTTTTACTCTATTGTCACCTTTTGCCATTCTTTAGGTTCCTATTTAAAGTCCTTTGAATTTATGCATCACATAAACCAGCAAAGAAAGTAGTAAAGTCGAGTGGGCCAACTATATGATAGCCTTCACCACTTTGGTTATATTCAACAGATGAATCTTAAGAGACGTCGAATTTTTGAAGGACCAGTAAAATAAAAATGGATCAATAAACATGTCATTCTGCAACCCATACTACATTTTTCATATGGTCTGATATAAAGTTGCTTCTTACAATGGGGCAAAGCATGTAAATCTATTTAAAGCAAATATGAATCTGGGTGTCCGATTGGGTAAACATGAGTAGTTTGGTGTACCATTTACTAAAAATCGGACGAAAGATTTCATCGAAACTTGTCACAGGTTAAGTTATACTAATTTCAGTATGTTTTGTGCATATGGGCCACATTTTGAGTGCTTGGCGCATCATGTACTTAAAATCGGGAGAAAATATATATAGGAGCTCTATCCAAATCTGAACCGATTTCAAAATTTTCCACAGCTAGGTTCAGCCTAACCTTGGGTGTTTGGTCCACCTTTACTTAAAATCGGACGAAACTATATTGGAGCTGTATCTAAATGTAAACCGATTTCAACAAAACTTGACACACGTTATGTTATAGTAACTTCAGTACGTTGTGCAACATGTTGGACCAATCGGACCGACCTTGGGGCAGCATTTATATCCAACTTCTAAGTCATACTAACTTCAGTTTGTTGTGCAATATTTGTGCCAATTTTGTATAAAATCGGACGAAAATATATATGTAGATGCTATATCAAAATCTGAACCGATTTCAATGAGAGATTGGCAAGAGATTAAGTTTTATTAACTACAGTTCATTGTACAAAATTGTGTGGCAATCGGACAAACTTTGGGTCATTAGTGTACAATTTACATAAAATCGAAAGAAAATATATATATGGGAGCTATATCTAAATCTGAACCGATTTTCACGAAACTTAGCACACTTAGTTCTAAACCTGATTCATTACTTTGTGCCAAATTTCGTGCAAATGGAAAGATATATAGGGACTTTCGTACATTAATCGGACGAAAATATATATGGGAGCTATATCTAAATCTGGACCTATTTTCAGGAAACTTAAACTACAACATTCTAGACCTAATTCTGTACGCTGTGCATAATTTCGTACAAATCGAAATATATTGGAACTTTGGTACACCATTTACATTAATTCGGACGAAAATCTATATGGGAGCTATATCTAAATTTGAACCGATATTCAGGAAACTTAACATACATCAGTCTAGACCTAATTCTATTACGCTATGCTAAATTTCGTGCAAATCGAAAGATATATAGGGACTTTGGTACACCATTTACATTAAATCGGACGAATGTGTATATGGGAGCTATATTTAAATCTGGACCGATTTTCAGGAAACTTAACACACATCATTCTAGACCTAATTCAGTTCACTGTGCCAAATTTCGTGCAAATCGAAAGATATATAGGGATTTTGGTACAAGATTTACATTAAATCGGACGAAAATATATATGGGAACTATATCCAAATCTTGACCGATTTTCAGGAAGCTTAACACACATTATTCTAGACCTAATTCAGTGCGCTATGGCAAATTTCGTGCAAATCGAAAGATATATAGGGGCTTTGGTACATCATTTACATTGAATCGAAGGAAAATATATTTGGGAGCTATATCTAAATCAGGTCCGATTTTCAGGAAACTTAACACACATCATTCTAGACTTAACTCACTACGCTGTGCCAAATTTCGGGCAAATCGAAAGATATATAGGGACTTTGGTACACCATTTACATTAAATCGGATGAAAATATATATGGGAGTTATATCTAAATCTGGTCCGATTTTCACGAAACTTAACACACATCATTCTAGACCTAATTCAGTACGCTGTGCCAAATTTCGTGCAAATCGAAATATATATAGGGACGTTGGTACACCATTTACATCAAATCGGACGGAAATATATATGAGAGTTAAATCTAAATCTGGCCAGATTTTCAGGAAACTTAACACACAACATTCTAGACCTAATTCAGTACGCTGTGCTGTGTGTGTGGACTTTGGGACACCATATAAATTAAATCGGATGAAAATATATATGGGAGTTATATCTAAATCTGAACCGATTTTCCCCAATTTCAATAGGGTTTGTCCTTGTGCCAAATAAGTGACCTATGCCAAATTTCATCCAATTCGACCTATACTTTGTTTACAATTTAAGATGGACAGACGGACGGACATGCATAAATCGACTTAGAAAGTGATTATATGTATATTCTCAAAAGGAACCATGTGCCTATCTCGTTTCCTTTTGCTTGTTACAAACATATGCACAAAGACATAATACCCTGTACCAGAGTGTGGTAAAGGGTATAATGAAATTTCTGCAAAAAAATGCCATTGAAAATCATATAATATTTTATAATATGAAAACTTGTTGAATGCTTGTCCTTGCCATGTGTTATCCTTGTCCATTTGTTAAAAAAAAAACAACAACTATTATTTTGACTTCAACATGTAAACCTATAAATGACATTTTTATATTAGTGATGACATACAAACACAAATGAACTTTATTTCTTTGTGTGTAAGTAACCCAAGAAAATGTCAGGACATTTGCATGTTTTTGTGGAAGATGTCCTTAATTTGGTTGTTATGACAAGCAAAGCAATAGATTTTTTCTGAGGTTTTATAGTTGTATGTCAAAGAAAAACACCACGAGCATTTTTTTTATAAATCCATGCCTTATGTTCTTAAAAAATATTTTTTAAAAAATCCAGGCCTTATACAAATCCTTGGAAACATGTTTTTAAAAATCCTCTATGCATTAGAAAAATATTTTTAAGAAAGTTAAATATAAGAAATCCAGGTATTTTATGTAGTCTTTAAAATTAATATTCTTACAGAATTATAAAATAAGAACCTCCCTAAAGTTCCCGCAACACTTGTTTTCAATCTGAAATTAATATCTCTCAACGACATTCCCAAGGAGTCAACAAACAAAAATAACCGACTACGAAAAATGACGTAAAACACCATTGGTATGTTCTGGCAAACTTTTCCTTTACACTCACACCGTCACACACACACAACTCCTGTGACCACCACAACATAACGTTGAGTAATGAATGGTGTGGTAACTGCCATGGGACCAATGAACTAAAATAAAAGTAATGCAGAGTTAGCAAGTTAAAGGATAATAACAAACAAACAAACATTTTCCCAGTATTTTTCCCATGGAGAGAAATTCACCACACATGGATTCTCCTATCTCTCTGATAATATTCACCATCATTTCAAATGCATGCCTTTAGTTTCAGCGCCAAAGTCTAGGTAAGTAAATATTTTGGGAAAATTCAGTTATATTTCAACACTTAACGTTAACGGTAGCAACGAACGGAAAACAAATTGGGAAACACCAAACAGAAAAAAAGTGATTAAAATCCAAAAAAAAAAAAAAGAAATAAAATGTGAAATATATACATAGATGTGAAATGATCAACTACATACATATATATTCTCTTAAAGTGAAATTATAATTCTATACTAAACAAAAAAGTAGGGGAGAGAGAGAAATATAAAATTCTAAATAAAAAATCAAGCAAATATTAAAAAAGAATTTAAATTGAATGAATGAGATTTTGAAGAAATTTAATTTTATAAAATATTAATTAAAAAAAATATATAAGTGTGTGTTTGTGTTTCCGGTTACTACAACGCTTTACCTAACTTAAAGTGAGTGTTGGGTGATTTATAATTTCTAATTAAATTTAAAAATTTTAAAATTATTGATAAAAATCCACAGATAATTGAAGAAAATATTCTCAGAAAATCCAATTTTAGGAAAAAAACACCTTTTATAGTTTTTAATTAGAATTCCATTAAAAATCTTTAAAACATTCACATCTGTGTTGGTCTCTAAAAAAATTTCTTTAAAATAATTTACTGCCGTGTTGGTACCCGCAAAATCAGTTTTTTCTTCTTGAAATAAATATTTTTTGTAAAAACTCACTCATTTTAAAGCCTTGAAAACATATATACTTTGAAAAACCAAAGGCATATTTGTCTGAGGCAAATCCACTCCTTTTAAAGCCTCAGACAAATATTCTTAAAAATCTTATTCCACATTTTAAAGCTTCGGAAAAATATTCTTTACAAAATCCAACTTGTAGGCCTTGAAAAAACAAAAAATCTTTAATAAATACACGGCACTTGTGGGCCTTGACAAAATATCCTGCAAAAAATCCACGGCACTTGTAGGCCTTGAAAAATATTATTTAAAGAACCCACGCCTTCTAAAGGACTCAGAAATATTCTTTAAAAATTTCCGCTTTATTTGGGCTTTGGAAAACTAATCAAGGTCTCTTAAAGCATCGGAAAAATGTTCTTACAAATCCACACCTCTTAAAAGCGTTGAAAAAAACAGTAAGGAAAGTAGTAAAGTAGGACTGGACCGACATACCCAAAGTGGGTATACCCACCACTTTGGGTATATTCTACATGCATATCCTAACAGACGTCGCGCCTTTGTTATATATCTATATCTGAATCGATTTCAGGGAATCATTCTAGACTTAATTCAGTACGCTATGCCAAAATTCGTGCAAATGAAAAGATTTCCAGGGACTTTGGTGCACCATTTACCTAAAATCGGGCGAAACTACATATGGAAGCTATATCTAAATCTGAACCGATTTTCACGAAACTTAGCACACATTATTATAGGCACAATTCAATACGCTATGCCAACTTTCGTGCAAGTCGAAGGATATATAGGTACTTTGGTGCACCATTTACCTTAAATCGGAAGAAGATATATATGGGAGCTATATATAAATCTGAACCGATTTTTACGAAATTTAACACACATCGTTCTAGACTTAATTCAGCAAGCTATGCGAAATTTCGTGCAAATCGAAGGATAAAAATGGACTTTGGTGCACTATTTACCTTAAATCGGACGAAAATATATATGGGAGCTATATCCAAATCTGAACCGATTTTCAGGAAACTTGACACACATCATTCTAGACCTAATTCATTATGCTGTACCAAATTTCGTGCAAATCGAAAGATAAATAGGGACTTTGTTACGCCACTTACCTTAAATTGGACGAAAATATATATCGGAGCCAATCTAAATCTAAACCGATTTTGCAAAACTTAGCACACATTATTATAGACGCAATCCAATACGCTATGCACAATTTCGTGCAAGTCAAAAGATTTCCAGGGACTTTTGTGGACTATTTACCTAAAATCGGGCGAAATTATATATGGGATCTATATCTAAATCTCAACCGATTTTCACGAAATTTAACACACATCGCTCTAGACTTAATTCAGCACGCTATGCGAAATTTCGTGAAAATCGAAGGATACAAAGGGTGCACTATTTACCTTAAATCGGACGAAAATATATATGGGAGCTTTATGCACAAAGACATAATACCCTGTACCACAGTGTGGTGAAGGGTATAAAAATGCAGGTCTGATCTAGGCCTCGGAAAATTATTCTTTCAAAAATCCACGCCTTTTCTATGCCTTGAAAAAATATTCTTTAAAAAATCCACGCCTTTTCTATGCCTTGAAAAAATATTCTTTAAAAAATCCACGCCTTTTCCAGGTCTTGAACAAATACTCTTTAAAAATTCACGGCTTTTCTAGGCCTAGAAAAAGTATTCCTCGATAAAATATTCCTTTAAATTCCACCCCTCTTTTAGGTCTAAAAAAAATATTCCTCGCAAAAATATTCCTTTAAATTCCACGCCTCTTCTAGGCCTTGAAAAAATATTCCTCGATAGAATATTCTTTAAATAATGTTCGCTTCTTCTATGTCCTGAAAATATTCTTTAAACCAGTGAGCGTAGTAGTATAGTCGGACGGGGCCGACCATACGATACCCTACACAACTACCATGGAACTCTAACTTTCTGGAGATTTTTATTCCGAACCTGGACAATATTTCGTTTTCTTGCCCGATTAGAATTCAACACCACTCCTCTTGGATATACTCTCAACTTCTCTGGTCTATGCCCTTCAGGACTAAATATATTCTCTATAGAATACAAATTTTGTCATTTTTCACACAAAAGTCGGAGTCCATTTGACCCGCTAAATATTGACCGATCTTTATCAAAACAGTCATGGTTATTCTTTATCACAGTCCCCTCGCCTCCATGTTAAAAATCGCGATGTTTGGGCCATAATTGCCTTAGGAGCGACCAGAAACATCGACAAAAATTAAGTATTTGGTTCATTTCATCTCCTAAATATTAACCGACCTTTAGCGAAAATAATAGGGGCTAAGATTGATCCATAACTGTGGCCTGTATCGTGTTTACAAATTATAAACCAGTGAGCGGAGCAGTATAGTCGGACGGGGCCGACCATATGATACCCTACATCAACTCCTCGGGTCTATGTCCTTCAGGAGCAAATATATCCGCAATAGAATATACATTTTCTAATTTTCCATACAAAAGTCAGGATCCATTTTACCCGCTAAATATTGACCGATCATTATCAAAGCAGGCATGCTTAATTTTGGCCCCTCCATGTAAAAATTCGCGATGTTTGAGTCATAATTGCGGCCTCTGGAGCGACCAGAAAAACCGACAAAAATTAGGTATTTGGTCCATTTCATCCCCTAAATATTAACCGATCTTTACCAAAAACAATAGGGGTCTTCATTGGCCAGAACCCATCCTACATGCAAAATTTCGTGAAGATTGGTCCATAACTGTGGCCTGCATTGTGTTTACAAATTATAATGGACGGACGGAAGGACGGACGGACACACATGTTGACTCAGCTAGTCGAGATATGACGATCGGTATACTTAAAGGTGGGTCTAGGACCAGTATTTCGCGGGGTTACAAACTCTTGGGGCTGCACAAAGCTATAATACCCTGACAACATACTTGTGTAGGGTATAAAAAGTGCAAATCACTACTACTATGACTTCCCAATGCCTAGAAAAAATATTTTTTAAAAAATCTCCCCTTTCTAAAGTACTTTTTAAAAAAAATCCATGCTTTATGTAGTCCTTGGAAAAAATTCACGCTGACGCTTGTGCTAGTCCTTTGTCCTCCATTGAATGCTCTCAATTTTTTTATTCTCTTTAATTCTAATATTTAAGTGCCCCAATTATTAAATTTCGAAATTTCCCTCGAAGCCACAAATCGTCATTGCTTAATAATCTGTGTATGACCACAGTTAAATTACAATTGTATTTAAATGTCAAACACATGCACGCACACAAAATGTTGTTTAAACAATGAAAGTCGAATATTTTCTAATTTTCCAAATCAATGGCTGCAAAAATTATAATTCGAATTGTAATTTGTCAAAAGAAGGAACAAAAATACAGATTTGCAATTTTCCAATACAGCAAAGTTCAAAGGACATTTTTTTATTTATTTCATTTTTTTTGGGTGGAGAAATAAATTATCCCTTACCCGTGAAGCCACCTCACAGATTAACTTCAACAAGGAATTTCGTCTTATCCTCTTAATGACAAGCTCTTAACGAGATAAGAATGCCGCTATGCCAGGTCCCATCCTTTTGCTCCGCTTCAAAATTTATATCCTCCGTGTTTTGTGGATTTTTCCAACTTAACACTTCATTGATTTGTTAATTTTACACGAAAATTACTTTTGTTTCGTCGTCGTTGATGATGATGGTAGCAGCACATTTGGGCTTACGGTTTTTTGGGCAAATTTAACTTTTATAATCTCTAAAATAAACCGTTAAAAGTTTGAAATACATTTTAATTATTTGCAGGAACAAAAAATTTCCACATTCTTGAAATTTTAGCAGATGTAAGTGTGTGTGTGTATTAGCATTTTAAAGGATGGAGTGGAAATGTGTGGTGAGAGATAGTTTTTTCTAAATAGAACAATACAGTGATTAGGTGAAGGAGTTATTTGTAGAAAAATAATTTTGTTGGGTAACCTTGGTGGATTTTTAAACAACTTAAGTGGATTTGAACAACCTAGTGGGTCTTTGAAGATATGTTTTGAACAGGATTTTTCAGTTATCCAGAGCGGATTTTTAAAGTAATATATTTAAGATACATAATCGTAAATATCATACATACATATTTTCTCAGCCGTGGATTTAAAAAAAAATATTTTACATATTTCTTTCAACGACTATCACAGGCTTGGGTTTAAAAAACAAACCTTGAAAAACTATTCTTAAAAAAAATCCAAAACATATTCTTTAAAGAATCCATGCCTTTTATAGGCCTTGAAAAAACATTCCTTAAAAAATTTAGTCCTCTTATGGGCCTTGAAAAAATATTCCTTATAAAAAAATTTACGCCTCCTATAGGCCCTGAAAAAATATTATTTAAAAAAACAACGAATTATAAAGGACCTTAAAATATTCCTTAGAAAATCCATGCCTTATAAAGGATCTTAAACACATTCCTTAGAAAATCAAAGCCTTAAAAAGGTCCTTAAAATATTCCTTAGAAAATCCACGGCCTATAAAGGACCTTAAAAACATTCATTAGAAAATCGACGCCTTATAAAGGTACTTAAAATATTTCTTAGAAAATCTACGGCCTATAAAGAACCTTAAACATATTCCTTAGAAAATCCACGCCTAATAAAGGACCTTAAAAATATTCTTTTAAAAATCAACGCCTGTCTTGGTCCCTGAAAAAATATTCTTTTAAAAATCCACGCCTGAGTAAGGCTTGAAAAAAATATTCTTTTAAAAATCCACGCCTGAGTAAGGCTTGAAAAAAATATTCTTTGAAAAATCCACGCCTTATAAAGGACCTTAAATACATTCCTTAGAAAATCAACGCCTTATAAAGGTCCTTAAAATATTCCTTAGAAAAACCACGGCTTATAAAGGACCTTACAAATATTCCTCAGAACATCCACGCCTAATAAAGGACCTTTGAAAATCCACGCTTTTTAAATGACATATAGGTCCTAAAAAATATTCTTTAAAAAATCCACGCCTTATAAAGGACCCTAAAAACATTCCTTAGAAAATAAACGCCTTTTTTAAGGACCTTTAAAATATTCCTTAGAAAATCCACACCTTGTAAAGGACCTTAAAAATATTCTTTAAAAAATCCAAGCCTTATAAAGGACTTTAAAAATATACTTTAAACCAGTGAGCGGAGCTGTATAGTCGAACGGGGCCGACCATATGACACCCTACACAACTACCACGAAAAGCTAACTTTATGTGGTTCCATATTCTGAGTCTGGGCAATATTTCAACAAATCCACTTTCTAACCCTGGCATATTTAAAAAAAAAATTCTTGAAGTGACTTTTTACGCAATAAAATAAAAAATTGGTCAATGTAGGTTTTGGTTGATTTGACCCTCGGAATATTGACCGATCATCATCTAAACAGCCGCTCTAAGTATTTGGTTAGATCCCCTTCACCTTGTAAAATATGTGATGTTCTGCATATAATAATTGCCTCTAGAGCGACTAAAGTTTTCGGTTCATTGCACACCTGAATGAAATCTCGTCCTTGACCATAATCGAAACTTCACTTCAGATCCATAGAAAATATTCTTTACAAAGTCCACGCTTCATAGGCCTTGATACAATATTGTTTAAAAAATGCACGCCTCTTATAGTCATTAAAAAATGTATTTTTTTTAATCCAGACCTTAGAAAAATTAATTCTAATAAATCTTTTGGTCCCATATCCTTGTTTTTAGCCCCTGTCCTTTGGCAATTCCCACCCAAAAAATATTTTTAAATATATAACCACCCAAAAAGAAAACTTTAAAAAGGCACCATTAACTATAACTTCTGGTTTTTGTTCATTTTTGCGTTTTTATTTTTAGGTTGAAACACATGTTTCCTGTGTTCCCCCTAATCGTGAAGACGATGATGATAATGACGCTGAGTCGGATGGTGATGATGTTCCATGGAAAGTAAACGGGATGTTGGCACAACAGATGTACGCCCGTAAAAGTATATTAACATAAAAACACACACACACAAACACTCTCTTGCACACACACACACACACAATTCCCCCAAACACGTACAGACACACAGATAAACAGTCAACAGGACACTCAAACAGATATCTGTAGACACTTCCCTATAGACAATAACAAAAAAGACCACACACACACAAAGAATAACACAAAAAAGTCAACGGCTGCAACGGAAATTTAAAAGTTTTGAATCAAAAACAAACAAACAAAGCAACAACTTTTCCAACCAACCAATCTACAACAACAAAAAATATGTTCACTGTCAGTTAGAACAAAAAAAATAAATAAATAAATTTTATTCGGATTTGTGTTCAAGTGAAGTTAAATTAGTTTTTTTGGTGAGATAAAGTTTTGTGTTTCAAAATCGTGTAAATCGACTAAAACGGCTGCTAAGGAAATCTTCAGCTAAGCCTTGAATTAACCAAAAACGCTGTCTTATCCCGATGCTGCTTGAGTAATTTCCATTTTTTTTTGCCTGCCAAATTTCTAATGGCCTAAAGTGTAGGCCACAGCTGTGCCAAAATAGAAAAACCTTTTAAAGTCGCTGCAAACATTAAATGTGTAGCCAAAATTTGACTTGCTAATAAGTGCGAAGCTTAACAGCTTTTATAAGAAATTCTTAAAATACCACATAATATCTGCCAAGAAGAAGAAGAAAAAATAAAATAATTGCCTACCAAAAAAATAGGAGGTGTGAAACGTGCTTACGGATAAAACGTGAAAAACCGAGAACACAGAAAACAAAGCAGCGAACGTTTGTTATCCTTGCTGCTCGGAAAGAGAATCTTAGCACCCTCCCTCAATCAAATTCCTTTGTCTTTGTTTTCGGCAATTCTCATTAAATTTTACATCATTTGCCAGTGAATAAAGCAAACAAAACATCAGCAGCAGCAAAAAATCAATAAAAGTGTCTGATTCGATAAAAAAATACGAAACGAAAAGCGTGTTTCATCGTTTATCGCTTTGCTACGTGTTAATGCTTTGTGATTTGCTCTCGAGCCCATAGAAAGGGGAGCAAGAATAATAAAAAAAAAACAGAAACAAAAACAAAACACCAAAACCCAAAAACTTCAGAAAAATTCTTTCGTGTTGGTGCAAGGATCGAAACGAAAACGTCAACATGGCTATGGAATGGATAACGGCTATGGACAAAAGGTAAGCGTCTAACAAAAATAACTTTATTTTCAAATTCAAATTTGTTTTTATTTTTCGCTGATGATATTATTGTGAACTGTAATCTTTGGTTAAGATCTCCGGTTATTTTATGAGCGCACATTTTACAAATAACTTTGTTATCAATAGGTTGCCAAATATTCCATCGAAGATCCCATCATTGTACACAATGTGATAAAGTAGGTTTTCCAAAAATGTATCATTATGTAAATCTATAAAATAATGAATATATTTTACTGAGAGGAGAATCAGATAGGCTTTATATTTCAGCTGCACGCTAATGCGTATACGCTATGAATATTATTACATTAACATAACGTATACGCAATGTAAACCATTCGATAGGTCCTTTAAGATCCTTTAAGATTACTGAAACGGAAAAAAAATCTGGATGTTTGTTTCAGTTATCCGATGTTTTCACTTAAGCGAAGTTCGGTTAACAGAAAATAATTTCAGTTATACGAACTTATCATAAGCAAAAAAAATCATTTTTAGGAATTTCAATAATTTATATGATATTCGTACATTTGGACTTTTATGAAATTAGACAATATAAATTGGAAATGGTTGACATGTTTACTGCTTAAGGCATTTTTATTATGAACTGTCTTTTTTATGCGTATTATTAAAATGCGCGGCTTGTAATATTTATAATAGATTGATTGATTTTAAAAATGGAAAACATCGGTCCATGTCTTTGAAAAATTTTCATACTAGCCGATTTAAGTCTTTTAATAGCTGACTTGCTTTTTATTATGGGGTTGTGAATGAGTAACATACTTCCTTACCAAATTTTTTCATGATAGATTCTCTTTTTTAATTCGTTCCTATTTAAATTTTGGTTATCATGTTGAAGGATTTAAATAATAAAATAGAGTAGTTGAAAGTATAGGACCTCCTCAAAATTGTATTTATATATAGTTGACACACACGTTCTATACGTCGGAAAAATCATTAATTACAGAAAAATATATGTTAGTGTAGGCTCGATGTAAAATATTCTGTCGATGTAAAATATTCTGTCATTATCTTTCACTCATGATTTTCAGTAATGCGGAGTGGTTTAAAAGGAAATTGCATAATTTGACTACAAAGGCTATTTCAGTTATCCGATATTTTCAGTTATGCGAAGTTTAACTTATACGGAGTAAATTGTGGGCGATTAACCTAAAATACAATGGTGCAGGAAATCAATTTCACTTATCCGATATTTTTCAGTTAAGCGACTTACAGTAAAGCGACTGTATAAATCGATGTAATATTTTAAGGAAATTTTTCCGAAAAACTAGTGAATTTACACCTTATATAGGTCCTTAAAAAATAATCTCTAACAAATCCACTCCCAATAAAGGTCTTTTATAGGTTCTTAAAACATATTTTTTTAAAAATCCAGTGTTTCTATAGGTCGTTAAAAGTATCCACGACTGATTTAAGTCTGGAAAAAATCTACGCCTCGTAGGGACTTTGAAGGCCTTGAAAAAATATTCGTAAACAAATTCATGCCTCATAAAGGCATTGAAAAAATATTCCCTAAACCAGTGAGCGGAGTAGTATAGTCGGACGGGGCCGACCATACGATACCCTACACAACTACCACGGAATTCTAACTTTCTGCCGATGTTTATTCTGAGCCTGGGCAATATTTCGTGATCGTTGCTCCCTCTTGACCGATTAGAGATCAACAGCACCTCTTTTTTACACTGACATATTTTCCGAATATTCCCAATATTGTCCAAATATTCCTAATTACTTGTCCAGATTCCCTTCACCGTGGATTGTGTTGTGATGTTCGGATTATAATTGCGACACTTAGATCGACTCGAAAAAACATAAACAATTAATTTTTCGGTCCACTTTATCCCAAAATTTTTATCTGATCATCACCGAAAATTATAGTGATGTCGATGACCATACAAAAGTCATGGTCCATTTGACCCGCTAAATATTGACCGATCTTTATCAAAACAGGCATGCTTATTCTTCGGCCCGATCCCCTTCTCCATGCAAAATTTTGCGGTGTTTGGACCATAATTGGACCTCTGGAGCGACCAGAAAAATCGACAAAAATAAAGTTTTTGGTCCATTTCATCCCCTAAATATTAACCGATCTTTTCCAAAAAATAGGGGTCTTTATTGGCCAGAACCTATATTATATGCAAAATTTCGTGAAGATTGGTCTATAACTGTGGCCTGTATCGTGTTTACAAATTATAATGGATAGACGGACACACATGTTTAGATCGACTCAGCTAGTCGAGATACGAATATCGGTATATTTAAAGGTGGGACTAGGACCAATATTTCGCGGCGTTACAAACATTTTGGACTACACAAAGCTATAATACCCTGACAACATAGTTGTGTAGGGTATAAAAATCCACGGCTCTTAGAGACTTTGAAAAAAATATTCCTTAAAAAATCCACGCCTCTTAGAAACTTTGAACAAATACTCTTTGGAATATCCACGCCTCATAGAGACTTTGAAAAACTACTCTTTAAAGCATCCACGCCTGTTCGAGGATTGAAAAATATTCTTTAAAGCACTCACGCCTGTTCGAGGCCTTGGAAAAATATCCTTTAAAGCATCCACACCTGTTCGAGGCCTGTGAAAAATATCCTTTAAAGCAGCCACGCCTGTTCTAGGCCTGGGAAAGATATTATTTAAAGCATCCACACATCATTGAGGCCTTGAAAAAATATTCTTTAAAGCACCCATGCCTCATGGCCTTGAAAAAGTATTCTTTAGAAAATCCACGCCTCTTAGCGACATTGAAAAATATATTCTTTAAAAACTTACTTACTTAGCTGGCTTGTGACAGAACTTTCGTTCCATAAGCCGAGCATAAAAAAATATTTCCAGGCGCGTCGGTCTTTTGTGCAGTTTTTCCAATTTGAAAGACCATATACGGCAATGTTGTCTTCCACTTGGTCTTTCCATCTTATTCGTGGCCTTCCCCTTCTGCGTGAACCATCAGCTGGTTCGCTTTTATATGCCTTCTGGACTGGGGCATCTTCATCCATTCTCACAACATGACCTAGCCAACGTAGTCGCTGCAGCTCAATACGTCTAACAATGTCCATGTCCGAGATTAGCTAGTGCAACTCATGGTTCATTCGACGGCGATATTCACCATCAACGCGATATTCACCATCATCCTTCTCCGAATTTCAAAAATGATGTCATTCGTTTTGTTTATGGCCGTACCAAGGTATATTAAATCTCTGGCTACATCGAAGCTGCAGTTCTCATCAGCTTGGTCTTCTCGCCGTTTACTGCCAAACCCACTTTGGCAGACTCCTTCTCAATTTTTTCAATGGTGGCTGTTACCCCTCTCCGTGTTCGACCCATTATGTCGAGGGCAGCGATCATATGGTGTTTCTAGGCGCTCGTAGAATATGTCTTTGGACTGTTCATCTTTTTCTTCGGTCGGACCATGGGCGCATATGAGACTGACTGACCCCACTCCTTATCAAGGTCATTCAAAAATAATCTTTAAAAAATCAACGCCTCCTATAGGTCCTTAAAAAATAATCGTAAAAAAAATCACGCCTTTTATAGGTCCTTAGAAATAATCCATTACTTATCATGGTCCTTAAAAATGCACAGGCCCTTAAAAATATTATTTAAAAAAATCCACGCCCTTTATAGGGCTTAAAATATTCTTTAAAACATTCACACCTTATGTAGGTCCATAGAAAATATTCTTAAAACATTCACGCCTTATGTAGGTCCATAGAAAATATTCTTTAAAAAATCCACGCCTTATATAGGTCCTTAGGTCTTCAAAAAAATATTCTTTAAAAAATCCACGCCTTATATAGGTCCTTAGATCTTCAAAAAAATATTCTTTAAAAAATCCACGCCTTATATAGGTCTTCAAAAAAATATTCTTTAAAAAATCCACGCCTTATATAGGTCTTCAAAAAAATATTCTTTAAAAAATCCACGCCTTATATAGGTCTTCAAAAAAATATTCTTTAAAAAATCCACGCCTTATATAGGTCTTCAAAAAAAATATTCTTTAAAAAATCCACGCCTTATATAGGTCTTCAAAAAAATATTCTTTAAAAAATCCACGCCTTATATAGGCCTTAAAAAAATATTCTTTAAAAAATCCACGCCTTATATAGGTCTTAAAAAAAATATTCTTTAAAAAATCCACGCCTTATATAGGTCTTCTAAGCATATATTTCCAGCACGCCATTGCGTATACACAATAGGTTTGATAACATTTACATAAAGTATACGCAACATAACGATTAGGCCTTTCACAAATATTTATAAACATTTCTAAAATGATTTTCTAAAAGAGGACTTTTTCGAAGGACTTCGAAAAATATTCTTTAGATCCACGTTTCTTTAGGGCTTTGGAAAAATGCTCTTTAAAAACTACGCACATCTCTTGTAGGCCTTGAAAAAAATATTCTTAAAAAGTTCAGGCCTCTTTTGGACCTTGGAAATATATTAGTTAAAAAATCTACGCCTTATATAGGCTTTAAAAAAAATTGTTTAAAAATTGTATGCCTCCGATAGTCCCTTGAAGCATATTCTTAAAAATATTCACGACTCCGATATTCTATTTTAAAATATTCTTTAAATTTGTTTAATGTCCTATTCACTCTTTCGTGAAAAATATACACCTGATGTACATGACACTTTAAGTTCCCACGATATTTACTTTAAATTAGCTATATTGATTCTCCTCTATAAAAAAAATCGAAATTGACAACAACTATGAAAAAAGCTAATGATGTCCAATATCCTTGAACTTCGACAAACACAATGAGTTTTTGTGTTAACTTTCTACCCAGCAATACGCTTACAGCTGGACCAATGATTAATAGCGGTGACAGGCCATTCTGTACATAAGGTTAGAGATTTGTTTTTCTTTTGCCTTTGGCTCTATCCCGTTGTCCCTTTTCGACCATATTTTGTATTCTATTAAATATTTTTTGTTGTGAACGACCACTGCTAGGTAGGATAACCGTAGAGGAAATAATTCATTGTTTGGTCCACACCAAAAAAAAAAAAAAAAGGACCAGCAAAAAAAAAAGTACTGAAGCAAAAGAAGGCAGATTAACACTACCTCACAGCTGGAGATACGCACATATGTTGTCTATATATATATATCGGAGTCATTGTGTTAAATCATTATCTCACCAACATATTGCCAAACAAAAAAGGATATCAATTCATAAAAGGGACAAAGGCCTATTTCGAATGTCTCTTCACTTGCGAAAAAAATTCTCAAGATATTGTTAAACTTTTGTTAAGGCGAACTTGGGTTAATTAAGCTCATTTACTCGGAAGCAGGACAACATTAGATAGAATGTTCTACATCCTGCATCCTATCTTCTATTCATTTATATTTCAATTTGTAATGATTTTCATCTGTTGTTCGTTTCGTATCTACGGAATAGGCCACAAAACCAACCGAACAAAAACAGCAACAAAACCAAAAACATTTGTATTTGTCAGCCAGGTTTAATTAGTTTGCCAAAAAATAAAAAAAATAAATAAAATGATGATGGTCCCGGAATGATAAAAACATATTTTTTAAAACATACACCTCTTATATAGGCCTTGAATAAATATTTTTTAAAAAATCCACGCCTCTTCTAAGGTGGCTTGAAAAAATATTCTTTAAAAAATCCACGCCTCTTCTAAGGTGGCTTGAAAAAATATTCTTTAAAAAATCCACGCCTCTTCTAAGGTGGCTTGAAAAAATATTCTTTAAAAAATCCACGCCTCTTCTAAGGTGGCTTGAAAAAATATTCTTTAAAAAATCCACGCCTCTTCTAAGGTGGCTTGAAAAAATATTCTTTAAAAAATCCACGCCTCTTCTAAGGTGGCTTGAAAAAATATTCTTTAAAAAATCCACGCCTCTTCTAAGGTGGCTTGAAAAAATATTCTTTAAAAAATCCACGCCTCTTCTAAGGTGGCTTGAAAAAATATTCTTTAAAAAATCCACGCCTCTTCTAAGGTGGCTTGAAAAAATATTCTTTAAAAAATCCACGCCTCTTCTAAGGTGGCTTGAAAAAATATTCTTTAAAAAATCCACGCCTCTTCTAAGGTGGCTTGAAAAAATATTCTTTAAAAAATCCACGCCTCTTCTAAGGTGGCTTGAAAAAATATTCTTTAAAAAATCCACGCCTCTTCTAAGGTGGCTTGAAAAAATATTCTTTAAAAAATCCACGCCTCTTCTAAGGTGGCTTGAAAAAATATTCTTTAAAAAATCCACGCCTCTTCTAAGGTGGCTTGAAAAAATATTCTTTAAAAAATCCACGCCTCTTCTAAGGTGGCTTGAAAAAATATTCTTTAAAAAATCCACGCCTCTTCTAAGGTGGCTTGAAAAAATATTCTTTAAAAAATCCACGCCTCTTCTAAGGTGGCTTGAAAAAATATTCTTTAAAAAATCCACGCCTCTTCTAAGGTGGCTTGAAAAAATATTCTTTAAAAAATCCACGCCTCTTCTAAGGTGGCTTGAAAAAATATTCTTTAAAAAATCCACGCCTCTTCTAAGGTGGCTTGAAAAAATATTCTTTAAAAAATCCACGCCTCTTCTAAGGTGGCTTGAAAAAATATTCTTTAAAAAATCCACGCCTCTTCTAAGGTGGCTTGAAAAAATATTCTTTAAAAAATCCACGCCTCTTCTAAGGTGGCTTGAAAAAATATTCTTTAAAAAATCCACGCCTCTTCTAAGGTGGCTTTAAAAAATATTCTTTAAAAAATCCACGCCTCTTCTAAGGTGGCTTGAAAAAATATTCTTTAAAAAATCCACGCCTCTTCTAAGGTGGCTTGAAAAAATATTCTTTAAAAAATCCACGCCTCTTCTAAGGTGGCTTGAAAAAATATTCTTTAAAAAATCCACGCCTCTTCTAAGGTGGCTTGAAAAAATATTCTTTAAAAAATCCACGCCTCTTCTAAGGTGGCTTGAAAAAATATTCTTTAAAAAATCCACGCCTCTTCTATGGTGGCTTGAAAAAATATTCTTTAAAAAATCCACGCCTCTTCTAAGGTGGCTTGAAAAAATATTCTTTAAAAAATCCACGCCTCTTCTAAGGTGGCTTGAAAAAATATTCTTTAAAAAATCCACGCCTCTTCTAAGGTGGCTTGAAAAAATATTCTTTAAAAAATCCACGCCTCGCCTCTTCTAAGGTGGCTTGAAAAAATATTCTTTAAAAAATCCACGACTCGCCTCTTCTAAGGTGGCTTGAAAAAATATTCTTTAAAAAATCCACCCCTCGCCTCTTCTAAGGTGGCTTAAAAAATCCACGCCTCTTCTAAGTTGGCTTGAAAAAAATATTCTTTAAAAAATCCACGCCTCGCCTCTTCTAAGGTGGCTTGAAAAAATATTCTTTAAAAAATCCACGCCTCTTCTAAGGTGGCTTGAAAAAATATTCTTTAAAAAATCCACGCCTCGCCTCTTCTAAGGTGGCTTGAAAAAATATTCTTTAAAAAATCCACGCCTCGACTATTCTAAGGTGGCTTGAAAAAAATTCTTTAAAAAATCCATGGCAGATGGAGGGCTTCAAAAAATATTTTTTTTAAACATCCTACCCTCTTCTAAGATTTTACAACTTCGTTAGTTCCCCAAAAAGGGGAAAGTGTACGCCTCTTTTTGTTCTTGGAAGGTATTCTTTAAAAAAGTCCACGCATGAGACAACTCTTCAAAAATGTTTCTTCAAAATATTCTCGCCTCTTTTAGTCTGTCCTTTTAAAATATACTTTCCATAGTAAATATTCAAATATTTATTTTTAGTATATTTTATTTTTTTTCTCTGATAAAAATGCTTTAATTTTTCATCATTTTAACTTCTCTTCGTTTGTAATTTTATTTCCAGTTAAAAATAAGTTGTCAAATTTCTTTTGAAAATATCGTCTTCCATTACTGTGTCCCTGCATAACTTTCACAAACTTTGCCGAGCAATGCTTTTAGGATATTAAAAAATAGTTTACATTGACAACGACTCCAAATACTCGTATGACTCCCTCCTCGTATGGCACTCCCGCGTAGCTTGTTCAGCATACTTTCAGGCAGTAAGTTCATTTAAAGAATGTCTTGAACTTTAAAGTTGTTGCTGAAAACTTCATGAATACTAACAATTATTATATTAAAGGATTTTTTGAAAAGTAGAAAGTTGCTACTTTTCTTGGAGGACAGTTTTTCTTCATCTTAGCTCCACAGACTTTTTCCCCTTCCTCACAATATTCTCCACATTCTGCCACATATTTTTTATATTTGTGGCAGCAAAATAGTTTCTCTCTTTTTCTGTAAAAACAACCCATTGACTGACTCATAGTTTACATTATCTATAAACCAAACCAATCTCGCACTACTACTCCAAGCAATTGAACCTTCAATGGTTTTTTGTTTCCAATACGTTTCAAGGTCAAATTACCAGACTTATTGGCAATCGACCAGCATATAAATTGAATTCTTTTGTAGCCAATTTTTTTTCCAACGAAGCATCGTCGTCATCCACAACAAAAAAATAGTGCTGACTCAATTGTCGTTACAAGTGATTTGCTGCTGCTCTTTGGTTTGGAAGGTGGCTCCAGTTAACTTCCGTTGGTGTCTGAATGTTTTTTTTTTCTTGGCTATCACCAAACAAAAAAATAACCTTTAATTCTTAATGTTTTGGCAGATAAAATTGGCAATCAGGTTGTGGGTAAACATTTTTTTGCTCGTACATGATAACAAATTTTTTATTCCCATTATATTCGAAGGCGAGAGAAGTACTGGGATATTATTTTCAAGGACTAAACGAGACGTGGAAAATATTTGTATATATTTTCTACAATAAATTTTCTTATTTTTTCCCAAGGCCTACATAAGGCGTGGATTTTTTAAAAAAATATTTTTTCAAGCCACCTTAGAAGAGGCTTGGATTTTTTAAAGAATATTTTTTCAAGCCGCCATAGAAGAGGCGTGGTTTTTGTTTAAAGAATATTTTTTCAAGCCACCTTAGAAGAGGCGTGGATTTTTTAAAGAATATTTTTCAAGCCACCTTAGAAGAGACGTGGATTTTTTAAAGAATATTTTTTCACGCCACCTTAGAAGAGGCGTGGATTTTTGAAGAATATTTTTTCAAGACACCTTAGAAGAGGTGTGAATTTTTTAAAGAATATCTTTTCAAGCCACCATAGAAGGGGCGTGGATCTTTTAAAGAATTTTTTTCAAGCCACCATAGAAGAGGCGTGGATTTTTTAAAGAATTTTTTTTCAAGCCACCATAGAAGAGGCGTGGATTTTTTAAAGAATATTTTTTCAAGCCACCTTAGAAGAGGTGTGGAATTTTTAAAGAATATTTTTTCAAGCCACCATAGAAGAGGCGTGGATTTTTTGAAGAATTTTTTCAAGCCACCATAGAAGAGGCTTGGATTTTTTGAAGAATTTTTTTTCAAGCCACCATAGAAGAGGCGTGGAATTTTTGAAGAATTTTTTTCAAGCCACCATAGAAGAGGCGTGGATTTTTTGAAGAATTTTTTTCAAGCCACCATAGAAGAGGCGTGGATTTTTTGAAGAATTTTTTTCAAGCCACCATAGAAGAGGCGTGGATTTTTTGAAGAATTTTTTTCAAGCCACCATAGAAGAGGCGTGGATTTTTTGAAGAATTTTTTTCAAGCCACCATAGAAGAGGCGTGGATTTTTTGAAGAATATTTTTAAGGTCTACCATCAGGCGTGGATTTTTAAAGAATGTTTTTTGAGGTCTACCATCAGGCGTGGATTTTTAAAGAATGTTGTTTGAGGTCTACCATCAGGCGTGGATTTTTAAAGAATGTTAAGGTCTTCCATCATTTTTTTGATTTTTAAAGAATTTTTTTAAAGGTTTACCATCAAGCGTGTATTTTTGTAGAATGTTTTTTAAGGCCTACCATCAGGCGTGGATTTTTAAAGAATGTTTTTTGAGGTCTACCATCAGGCGTGGATTTTTAAAGAATGTTTTTTGAGGTCTACCATCAGGCGTGGATTTTTAAAGAATGTTTTTTGAGGTCTACCATCAGGCGTGGATTTTAAAAGAATGTTTTTTGAGGTGGATTTTTAAAGAATGTTTTTTGAGGTCTACCATCAGGCGTGGATTTTTAAAGAATGTTTTTTGAGGTCTACCATCAGGCGTGGATTTTTAAAGAATGTTTTTTGAGGTCTACCATCAGGCGAGGATTTTTAATGAATGTTTTTTAAGGCCTACCATCAGGCGTGGATTTTTAAAGAATGTTTTTTGAGGTCTACCATCAGGCGTGGATTTTAAAAGAATGTTTTTTGAGGTGGATTTTTAAAGAATGTTTTTTGAGGTCTACCATCAGGCGTGGATTTTTAAAGAATGTTTTTTGAGGTCTACCATCAGGCGTGGATTTTAAAAGAATGTTTTTTGAGGTGGATTTTTAAAGAATGTTTTTTGAGGTCTACCATCAGGCGTGGATTTTTAAAGAATGTTTTTTGAGGTCTACCATCAGGCGTGGATTTTTAAAGAATGTTTTTTGAGGTCTACCATCAGGCGTGGATTTTTAAAGAATGTTTTTTGAGGTCTACCATCAGGCGTGGATTTTTAAAGAATGTTTTTTGAGGTCTACCATCAGGCGAGGATTTTTAATGAATGTTTTTTAAGGCCTACCATCAGGCGTGGATTTTTAAAGAATGTTTTTTAAGGTCTACCATCAGGCGTGGATTTTAAAAGAATGTTTTTTGAGGTGGATTTTTAAAGAATGTTTTTTGAGGTCTACCATCAGGCGTGGATTTTTAAAGAATGTTTTTTGAGGTCTACCATCAGGCGAGGATTTTTAATGAATGTTTTTTAAGGCCTACCATCAGGCGTGGATTTTTAAAGAATGTTTTTTAAGGTCTACCATCAGGCGTGGATTTTAAAAGAATGTTTTTTGAGGTGGATTTTTAAAGAATGTTTTTTGAGGTCTACCATCAGGCGTGGATTTTTAAAGAATGTTTTTTGAGGTCTACCATCAGGCGTGGATTTTTAAAGAATGTTTTTTGAGGTCTACCATCAGGCGTGGATTTTTAAAGAATGTTTTTTTAGGTCTACCATCAGGCGTGGATTTTTAACGAATGTTTTTTAAGGTCTACCATCAGGCGTGGATTTTTAAAGTATGTTTTTTAAGGTCTACCATCAGACGTGGATTTTTAAAAAATGGTTTTTAAGGTCTACCATCAGGCGTGGATTTTTAAAGAACGCTTTTTAAGGTCTACCATCAGGCGTGGATTTTTAAAGAACGCTTTTTAAGGTCTACCATCAGACGTGGATTTTTAAAAAATGGTTTTCAAGGTCTACCATCAGGCGTGGATTTTTAAAGATCGCTTTTTAAGGTCTACCATCAGGCGTGGATTTTTAAAGAACGCTTTTTAAGGTCTACCATCAGGCGTGGATTTTTAAAGAACGCTTTTTAAGGTCTACCATCAGGCGTGGATTTTTAAAGAACGCTTTTTAAGGTCTACCATCAGGCGTGGATTTTTAAAGAACGCTTTTTAAGGTGTGGATTTTTTCTCTTCCCTAAAGAAAATCACTATTTACGACAATGTGTAACTTATGGTAAACAAACAAAAAAGTTTACTTTCTTTTACGGTTGTTTACCATTGTCATTTTATCCTTTCAGCGGTGCCACATTCACATTTTGTTGGTTTCCTTTTTTGTTCGCAAAGAAATTTAAATACATATAAAATATTTGGCTAAAACCAAGGACAATAAATTTCACTACTCTAGCAAGGATGGATGGTTGAGGGGGATGGGTAAATAGTCCGTGTCGTATTTTAAAACTATTGCGTTGTCGTTCCACAATGTTTTGTGTGAAATTAATGTTTGGTTTAAAAAGCAGCATGAGGTAAATAAATGGCAGTGTCCTTGAATGGTAGAAAAAGGCTACAAATGCACAATCATGAATGGATGATGAATGCGTGTGCACACTTGTATTGTGAAATATGATTTGTGTTCCAAAAAATCCGCTGGTTATTCAGTAGTCTTTTAAGTCAGAAATTGTATTTTCAGATTCAAGCAGCAGGTCAATTTTTTTAGGAGGAACCAACAAATTCTGTGGCACAAAATTTGGAGTAGGTTTCTCCTCTACATTAAATATATTAAATTCTACACACATCTAAACGTCATCCTCACCTTTGCCTATTGCTAAACACCTTAGCATCCTAACGAATTAAAATATTACCCAAAAATCTGTAAACTAGACTAAAATATTAAATATTCGTATTAATATTATTTTTATTTAAATAAATTTTTCATTATTACAAAATAATAAATTACAATTTCCAAGTAAAAGACGTTTACCAAAGTTGAATTCATTCATACATATTTATGAAAATTCAACTGCAAGGCAGACAATGGCGTAGGTGAAGAACAATTCCTTGGAGAAATTTAAAATTGCCCAAAGGAATGGTGGGAACTAGTTTTCAAGTTCGAAATAGCCATTTATAGAAAAATGTTCCAAAATCACTTACAGTTTTCAGATTCCTACTAAACTACGCTCGAGGCCTAAAATTCTGTTTCAACAGCATATTTACATTACAAGCTGAAACTCAAACAAATGTAATGATGAAAAGAACAACAAGAACAACAAAATCCATTTTTTTGGTTATTTCCAATAAGAATTCTAACAAAATTTACCAACATGATGGGAGGCAGTGGTTCGGTGTTTGGTTGGGCGCCACACACCCCAACCAAAAACTAGAAATAAACAATTCGTCGAATAGGAATGAAAAAAGAAGTCAATAGAATATATAATACTAAAAGGAAATTACTTTTCATTTTAAAATAAACGCACAAACACACACATACATACAGAGAAACACACAAAAGCTACTTGAAATGAACAAAGGTGAATGCCAGGTTTTTTATTTAAAGCATCGCTTTAAATGGAAATAGATATTGAAGGTCTGATGTAAATTGGGATTTTTAAAGAGAAAGCATAGAAGCAAAAAATGGCTTGAAGTTTTAAAGAGTAGTTATTCAAGGTCTATAAGTGGCGTAGGGTTTTTTAAATGTAATTTTTTAAGATCTACCATCAGGCTTGGATTTTTTTAAATATTATTTTTTAAGGTCTACCACCAGGCGTGGATTTTTTAAAGAATATTTTTTTAAGGTCTACCATTAGGCGTGGATTTTTTAAAGAATATTTTTTTAAGGTCTACCATCAGGCATGGATTTTTTAAAGAATATTTTTTAAGGTCTACCATCAGGCGTGGATTTTTTAAAGAATATTTTTTAAGGTCTACCATCAGGCGTGGATTTTTTAAAGAATATTTTTTAAGGTCTACCATCAGAACTACCATCAGTGTGGATTTTTTAAAGAATATTTTTTTAAGGTCTACCATCAGGCGTGGATTTTTTAAAGAATATTTTTTAAGGTCTACCATCAGGCGTGGATTTTTTAAAGAATATTTTTTAAGGTCTACCATCAGGCGTGGATTTTTTAAAGAATATTTTTTAAGGTCTACCATCAGGCGTGGATTTTTTAAAAAATATTTTTTAAGGTCTACCATCAGGCGTGGATTTTTTAAAGAATATTTTTTAAGGTCTACCATCAGGCGTGGATTTTTTAAAGAATATTTTTTAAGGTCTACCATCAGGCGTGGTTTTTTTAAAGAATAGAATATATCGACACATGGTTCCTTTTGAGAATATGCATGGAATCACTTTCTGAGTCGATTTACGCATGTCCGTCTGTCTGTCCGTCTATGTATTTTTGTGAACAATGTACAGATAGCATTTATGATCCGATTTGGATGAAATTTGGCACAAGTCACTTATTTCGCCCAAGGGCGAACTCTGTTGGGAAAAATCGGTTCAGATTTAGATATAGCTCCAATATATATATATATATATATATATATTCGTCCGATTTAATGTAAATGGTGCACCAAAGTCCCTATATATCTCTCGATTTGCACGAAATTTAGCACAGCGTACTGAATTAAGCCTAGAACGATGTGTGTCAAGTTTCCTGAAAATCGGTTCAGATTTAGATATAGCTCCCATATATATTTTCGTCCGATTTAATGTAAATGGTGAACCAAAGTCCCTATATATCTTTCGATTTGCACGAAATTTGGCATAGCGTGATGAATTAGGTGTAGAATGATTTGTGTTAAGTTTCGTGAAAATCGGTTCAGATTTAGATATAGCTCCCATATATATTTTCGTCCGATTTAATGTAAATGGTACACCAAAGTTCCTAAAGAGCTTTCGATTTTCATGAAATTTGGCACGGCGTAATGAATTAGGTCTAGACTGATGTGTGTTAAGTTTCCTGAAAATCGGTTCAGATATTGATATAGCTCCCATATATATTTTCGTCCGCTGTATTGTAAATGGTGCACCAAAGTCCCTATATATCTTTTGATTTGCACGAAATTCGGCACGGTGAAATGAATTAGGTCTAGAATGATGTGTGTTAAGATTCGTGAAAATCGGTTCAGGTTTAGATATAGCTCCCATATATAGTTTGGCCCGATTTTAAGTAGATGGTGCACCAAAGTTCCTGAAAATCATTAGAAATGCACGAATAAGTTTCGTGAAAATCGGTTCAGATTTAGATATAGCTCCCATATATAGTTTCGCCCGATTTTAGGTAAATGGCGCACTTAAGACCCGTAGCTAAGCTGATTGACAAAACGTATTCAAATTAATATAAATTAATCACTAGCAAGTTCACTTGAAATCGGTTCAGATATAGATATAGCATAGCTTCCATATATATTTTTGACTTATTCATGTTAATTGTACACCAAATAATCAATGGGTGTCTGATTGAGATTAAATTTCGAACAGTACATAGGTTGCAGAATGACATGTGTAGGGATTAATGTTAGTCGGTTCAGATATAGATTAAGATCACACATTTAATTTCCTTTGATTCCATCTCAATGGTCCTCCAAAGATTCTATGTCTGTTCAATCTACAGGATATTGTAGATATTAACATCTCTTGTCTGTACCCAAAGTGCTGAAGGGTGTCATGTAGTCGGCCCAGTCCGACTTTACTACTTTCCTTACTGGTTTTTATTTATTATATTACCATCTAATTGTATCGCTATCATCAGGGGATACAATCCTAAAATTTAACAGATAAAAAGTGAACTTAACTTCCAATTTTTATTCTTTCACTTTCTTAGTTGACTTAAGAAGCTACACTTTTTCCCAATTTGTCCTTGCTGCACGGGTTACCTCACCACACCCCCCCACCTATCCCCATTATTATTCGTTCACCATTTTATCACTAACTTGTAATTGTTGGGGATACAATTTAGTTCACTTATCTCGTTCAAATTTCAAATTGTCCTCCGCCATTATCCTTTCACCCACTACACCACTAAAATTATTATTATTATTTACCCGTATATTGTAAGCGATTTTCGTTTTTTATTGTCTTCTTTGTCGTTGTCATAATGTCAATTCTCGTTTGTCCATTTTCATTTGTGTTCTTCTTATTCTCCTTTCAGACCTTGTGACCGTAATCTGCGCGATGTTGAATTGATATCCTGTCGTCTGCGGCGTGTGGAGCCATTGTGTCGTTTGCCCGGTTCTGCATTGCAGCAATTGGCTATGTGCGGTTTCTACGAAGATCTAGAAAAAGGAGTAACACGTAAGAAGTCGTAACAGTAGCAGAAAGTAGTCGTTGTAGTAATGATAAATGATAAATTTGTTCTTTTTTGTGGCAAAGATTTATTTTTTAGTTCTTTTTGGTATCCGTTTTTTTTTTTTCTTAATCTACTGCTGAAGAATAAAATTTACTTGGACAGAATAAGGTCAAACTTCAATTACATTGAGGTTGCGCTTGATGAAGCTAATGGTGCATTGGTTCAATCTTCCATGCAAGGATAATGTTTTTGCGGATAATAAATATGTTGAATTTTAAAGAATGTTACTTAAGCAGAGTGGCAATATTTTTTCAAGGCTTAGAACAGGCGTGGATTTTTAAAGAATACTTTTTCAAGGCTTAGAACAGGCGTGGATTTTTAAAGAATACTTTTTCAAGGCTTAGAACAGGCGTGGATTTTTAAAGAATACTTTTTCAAGGCTTAGAACAGGCGTGGATTTATTAAAGAATATTTTTTCAAGGCCTAGAACAGGCGTGGATTTTTAAAGAATACTTCTTCAAGGCTTAGAACAGGCGTGGATTTTTAAAGAATACTTTTTCAGGGATTAGAACAGGCGTGGATTTTTATACCCTCCTCCATAGTATGGAGGGTATATTAATTTTGTCATTCCGTTTGTAACTCATCGAAATATTCATTTCCGACCCTATAAAGTAAATATATTCTTGATCAGGGTAAAATTTTAAGACGATCTAGCCATGTCCGTCCGTCTGTTGTAATAACGCTATTTTCTGAAGGAATTGAGATAGGGTGCATAGGGTTGTCTTTTGTCTGCAGGCAGGTCAAGTTCGAAGATAGGATATATCGGTCCACGTTTAGGCATAGCTCCCATATAAGGGGTTCTTGAGCGCGTTTTTCAACCTAATTCACTCAATATTGGGTTGCTATTGGTTACTAAATGTCTCCACAAAAAAGTATAAATATAGGCCCACTTTTTCTGGTAGCCCCCTTATAACGGCACCACCTAATTTTCAGTATTTTGGGGGTCTTAGTCGTATTTTTCCAACGAATTGGCTGTAATTTAGTATTTTGAGTTTTTAATAGGTTCAAAATCTCTCCACAAAAAATTATGAACATAGGTCTATTTTTTCGGGTAGCCCCATTATAAGGGTACCCCCAATTTTCGGTATTTTGGGGGTCTTGAGCGCACTTTTCAACCGAATTCGCTGCAATTTGGTATTTTGTAGTCGTATATGGTAACAAATCTCTCCACCAAAAATTATTAATATTCGCCCCCCTTTTTGGGGTAGTCCCCATATAACCCCATTTTTTATATTAAGATCGTTATTTGATTTGGTCTGTGTTTTGGGCTTGGTTCTAAGACTCTATTGTAATCTTTTCACCTGCGGAGGATATCCAGATAAAAAACTAGAACGTAAGGTACGATAATGAACTATAACCGCATTTAAATCTAGCCCCTGTGTGGGAGGTACCAGAAGGAGTGGACCGATATTCCCCATCTTCGAAATTGAACGAAATTTGGAAGAAATAGTAGTTGGAAGAATAGAAATCTAAATTTTCTGAAACGGATTTTGTCCAAAGAAACATGGGGTCTAAAACAAATATATTTCGATGAGGCACATTTTCACCGTGTCAAAGTGTATACACCCCCATTAGCCATAAGGCTGAGGGTATAATTATCCATTTTGAAATTTATATTATGGTTTACATAATAGGTTTGTAGAAATGTCGGTATAGGTCCACTTTTTGTTATTTTCCCTATATTTCCATTTCAAGTACCTCTCAGTATATCTATGATGGAGAGTATCCAAAGTTCGGCCCGGCCGAGCTTAACGCTTTTTCACTTGTTAAAGTATATTTTTTCAGGGCTTCTATTTCTAAAAATCTATTCCCACACCCAGATCACGACCTCGATTTATGCCACAGTATAATGTATTGTGTGTTATAAATGCATATCTTGCTAAGATCACCTCTTGCTTACATCCGAAGTGGTGTAGGGTATTATATAGTAAACTCAGGTTTTTTATAGGGTTGCAGTTTAAAAAGTTCCATTGTCTTTTCATTTTGTGAGGTGTGGTTGCAAGAAGAAATTAATATAAGGCGCCTAAAACTATGCTACACTTTTTTGCTTACTACTCTAAAATGTTAATAATGAAGTTCTGTAGATAATTATTTTGCTTGTAACAAATAGTTTTTGTTTCGGTACTTTCTATTCCTTTAACCATTTATTTTGCTTTCCATTTCCCCCTTTTCATTCATGTTACACATCTATTTTCTGTTCTCTTTATAGTTTTTCGTGCCGGTGAACAAGGTCGTTTTTGGTACGCTGTCTTAGGTGGGTCACTCGAAGTGCGCTATCATGCCAGTGATGCCAACGAAGGAAAGGTAAGTACTTAAAATTCTAAATAGTTTGGGTTTTTTGCTGTTGTTGTTGTTGGCTGGTTAGATTTTTACCTTCAAATTGGTTGGGATGGGAAAATAACAAAACAACAACAAAACATAAATAAATGAATAAAAACAAACAACAGCATTTTTAAAGGAAATAATAAATTTTTAATATGCCAAAGTCTCAGAGAACTTCGGTCGGTAAATGTGTGGTGTTCTATGGTTGCTTCTCTTGTCTGCTTCTTCTTCTTCTTGCTTTTGGTTTTTGCGATAAACATAAAAAGTTTAAAGAATTTTCACTGAACGCGAAATTCGCTACCATGAAAATGAAAAACTTTGGCATTTTCATTTCGAAATTTCGTTCGTTTCGTTTTCTTAGAAAAGTGAGTTAACGTTGCCAAAGTTGGGTTGCTGCTGCTACAGTTGTTGTTGTTCTTCGGATAATAATATTGGATGGAAATAGATACTCTTTTAATTTTTCCCACAGATTTTTGCGCACTTAACAAAAATGTATAAAAATAGGAGTAAAGAAAACAAAAAAACGAACGAAGGACAAAACATCCTGTTCCACAAAACTTGGACGTTATTGGAGATAGAGAGTGAGTGTACGTGAACGTACAGATTTATTTGGCGCCAGATTCATTTAAAATTGTCGTGACACAGTATTGCTGGCGCCGGAAATAATTTTTAAAGAATATTTCTTCTGTTTTTTAATATTTAAACTTTGTGAAGTTAAATAGATATGGGTATGCGTGTTGTGACCACAAAGTGTGGGTTGTTTTGGAATTTGTGATATAAAAGTGAAATATATATATATTAGTGGAATATTTGGGTAGTTAGGTAATCTCCAAGATAGGCCTTCTTTAAAAAATCCACGCGTTTTATAGGCCTTCTTTAAAAAATCCACGCGTTTTATAGGCCTTCGAAAAATATTCTTAAAAAAATCCCCGCCTTCTATAGACCTTCTTTAAAAAATCCACGTCTTTTATAGGCCTTCGAAAAATATTCTTAAAAAATCCCCGCCTTCTATAGGCCTTCTTTAAAAAATCCACGCCTTTTATAGGCGTTCTTTAAAAAATCCACGCCTTTTATAGGCCTTCTTTAAAAAATCCACGCCTTTTATAGGCCTTCTTTAAAAAATCCACGCCTTTTATAGGGCTTCTTTAAAAAATCCACGCCTTTTATAGGCCTTCTTTAAAAAATCCACACCTTTTATAGGGCTTCTTTAAAAAATCCACGCATTTTTTAGGCCTTCTTAAAAAAAAGTATTATTAAAAAAATTCACGCTTTCTAGAGGTCCTTGAAAAGTATTCTTTAAAAAATTCACGCTTTCTAGAGGTCTTCGAAAAGTATTCTTTAAAAAATCCACGCTTTCTAGTGGTCTTCGAAAAGTATTCTTTAAAAAATCCACGACTTCTAGAGGCCTTCGAAAAGTATTCTAAAAAATTCACGCTTTCTATAGGCCTTCGAAAAATATTCTTTAAAAATTCCACGCCTTCTATAGGCCTTCGAAAAGTATTCTTTAAGAAATCCACACCTTCTATAGGCCTTCGAAAAGTATTCTTTAAGAAATCCACGCCTTCTATAGGCCTTCGAAAAGTATTCTTTAAGAAATCCACGCCTTCTATAGGCCTTCGAAAAGTATTCTTTAAGAAATCGACGCCTTCTATAGGCCTTTGAAAAGTATTCTTTAAGAAATCCACGCCTTCTATAGGCCTTCTTTAAAAACTCTTTAAAAAACCTAAAAAATCCACCCCTTCTTTAGGCCTTCTTTAAAAAATCCCCGCCTTCTATAGGCCTTCTATAACCTTCTTTAAAAAGTCCACGCCTTCTGTAGGCCTTCGAAAAATATTCTTTAAAAAATCCCCGCCTTCAATGGGCCTTCTTTAAACAATCCACGCCTGTAGAAGGCCTTCGAAAAATATTCTTTTAAAAACCCATACCTGTCCTAAGCCTTGAAAATATTCCTTGAGAAATCCACGCCTGTTCTATGCCTATATGATTAATGTAGGTCCACTATACCATATTTAAAAAAAAAATACATCTGAAAATATTTCCTTATAATTGTTTTCTTTTATTTTATTAATTTTAAATTTCTTATCTCCGACGTGGTAAAATTCGCCATTTACAAGATTCAATAGATTCCCGATCTCGCACCGCCATTACATTCAACCACCTCCGATTGGCATCATAAGGCCTAGTGGCACATAGCAGACGACCATTTTCCGTGTGTTGTAAATAGATATAGGCCTCCCCCTCCGGTTCATTATTCGATGGTGGATTACCAAATGGCCAAATAATATTCCACCACAAAGGTGCGGAACACGAATCCATGCAGTTGGGACAAAATGAAACACTGTCGTCCTTGGATTCCAAACATCTAGGTTCTCCATTGAAAAATACGGAGATGGCCACCATACTTCGGGCATTGAAGAGTAATTTGAATTTCCCCTTTACCTTTGGACTGTTCGGGGTGTGTATATAGGTAAATACAAGACGTTTCTCCGCCGTCGGGCCTCTATCCTGATCGGCTAACATATATTCATTGTGGCCACGATTCAGTATTGAAACATTGACATTTTGACTTTGATAGATGTCGAGTAATTGATGCGGCAATTCTTTGCGGATTCGTTCGCCCGTAATGACCTGTTGGGTGGTGAGGTCTCCTAGGTTTTGATTGAGTAATGTGGTCAGGGCGTGGGTAATAATGGGTAAAATATGACCATTATGTTTGTAATGTGTATCCACCTGGCTCCATAAATATTCAATTATTTGAAATTTCAATTTGGCATTTTTTAAGGCCGTCATCACCTGTTCCATAATTAAGGCCGGATCTGTGCGGTGTAGCTGCAATTCTTCCAGAGCATTTTTCCATATCATGAAATGTAAATTCGAATCGATTTCATATAAATCATTATCTATGATTTGTAAATTGTTGGTATTCTTTAATTCTGCACTCTGTATGCTAGCAATAATTTCCTCAGTCAGCATCTCATTTAAACTATTCGCCAGTTCATTTTTAATTAAAGCATCAAACCGATCAATATTTGTTTGACTCTTAGACAATTTGCTGTAGACTTGAAATACACTACGAACACCAACACCACAAGTCGGATCACTTGAGTCATGCCAAAAATCCCCTATTGTTTGATTGGTACATGTTGTTAGTGTGGCTTGACCGGCAGCAACCAGAGTATGGGGGGAGAGGATGGCAATAAGACTTAAACACAAAACCTGTCGTCCAACCATTGCGACTGACTGATAATCGATAACTGAATTTAAATTTGCGAAATGCACTCAGAACGATCAGTCATTTCGGCCTTTTGAGATAATACATGTTGACGATTGAGGAGAGAAATTCTCTTGGAGAAATTTTAAAAAATAATCTCTGCAAAATTTTTGAATGCAAATCGTTCTCTTTTTTTTTAATGAATATTTTTTCACGGCCTATAAGAGGCGTAGATTATTTAATGAATATTTTGTGAAGGCCTATAAGAGGCGTGGATTTTTTAAAGAATATTTTTAAAAGAGGCGTGGATTTTTTAACGAATATTTTTAAAAGAGGCGTGGATTTTTTAACGAATATTTTTAAAAGAGGCGTGGATTTTTTGACGAATATTTTTAAAAGAGGCGTGTATTTTTTAATGAATATTTTTTCAAGGCCTATAAGAGGCGTGGATTTTTTAATGAATATTTTTTTCAAGGCATATAAGAGGCGTAGATTTTTAACGAATATTTTTAATAGAGGCGTGGATTCTTTAATGAATATTTTTTCAAGTCCTATAAGAGGCGTGGATTTTTTAATGAATATTTTTTAAAGATGCGTGGATTTTTTAACGAATATTTTTTAAACAGACGTGGATTTTTTAACGAATATTTTTTAAAAAGGCGTGGATTTTTTAACGAATATTTTTAAAAGAGGCGTGGATTTTTTAACGAATATTTTTTAAAGAGGCGTGGATTTTTTAACGAATATTTTTAAAAGAGGCGTGGATTTTTTAACGAATATTTTTAAAAGAGGCGTGGATTTTTTAATGAATATTTTTTCAAGGCCTATAAGAGGCGTGGATTTTTTAATGAATATTTTTTCAAGGCCTATAAGAGGCGTGGATTTTTTAATGAATATTTTTTTCAAGGCATATAAGAGGCGTGGATTTTTTAACGAATATTTTTAATAGAGGCGTGGATTTTTAGACCTCGAGGCGGGGATTTTTTAACGAATATTTTTAATAGAGGCGTGGATTTTTTAACGAATATTTTTAATAGAGGCGTGGATTTTTTAACGAATATTTTTAATAGAGGCGTGGATTTTTTATTTTGTGAAGGCCTATAAGAGGCGTGGATTTTTTATTTTGTGAAGGCCTATAAGAGGCGTGGATTTTTTAATGAATATTTTTTAAAGAGGCGTGGATTTTTTAACGAATATTTTTAAAAGAGGCGTGGATTTTTTAATGAATATTTTTTCAAGGTATATAAGAGGCGTGGATTTTTTAATGAATATTTTTTTCAAGGCATATAAGAGGCGTGGATTTTTTAACGAATATTTTTAATAGAGGCGTGGATTTTTTAACGAATATTTTTAATAGAGGCGTGGATTTTTTAACGAATATTTTTAATAGAGGCGTGGATTTTTTAACGAATATTCTTAATAGAGGCGTGGATTTTTTAACGAATATTTTTAATAGAGGCGTGGATTTTTTATTTTGTGAAGGCCTATAAGAGGCGTGGATTTTTTAATGAATATTTTTTAAAGAGGCGTGGATTTTTTAACGAATATTTTTAAAAGAGGCGTGGATTTTTTAACGAATATTTTTAAAAGAGGCGTAGATTTTTAACGAATATTTTTAAAAGAGGCGTGGATTTTTTGACGAATATTTTCAAAAGAGGCGTAAATTTTTAACGAATATTTTTAAAAGAGGCGTGGATTTTTTGACGAATATTTTCAAAAGAGGCGTGGATTTTTTGACGAATATTTTTAAAAGAGGCGTGTATTTTTTAATGAATATTCTTTTCAAGGCATATAAGAGGCGTGTATTTTTTAATGAATATTCTTTTCAAGGCATATAAGAGGCGTGGAATATTTTTAATAGAGGCGTGGATTTTTTAACGAATATTTTTAAAAGAGGCGTGGATTTTTTAATGAATATTTTTTTCAAGGTATATAAGAGGCGTGGATTTTTTAATGAAAATTTTTTTCAAGGTATATAAGAGGCGTGGATTTTTTAACGAATATTTTTAATAGAGGCGTGGATTTTTTAACGAATATTTTTAATAGAGGCGTGGATTTTTTAATGAATATTTTTTTCGAGCCCTATAAGAGGCGTGGATTTTTTAATGAATATTTTTTTCGAGCCCTATAAGAGGCGTGGATTTTTTAATGAATATTTTTTTCAAGAGGCGTGGATTTTTTAACGAATATTTTTTTCAAGAGGCGTGGATTTTTTAACGAATATTTTTTAAAGAGGCGTGGATTTTTTAATGAATATTTTTTTCAAGGCATATAAGAGGCGTGGATTTTTTAATGAATATTTTTAATAGAGGCGTGGATTTTTTAATGAATATTTTTAAAAGAGGCGTGGATTTTTTAATGAATATTTTTTTCAAGGTATATAAGAGGCGTGGAATTTTTAATGAATATTTTTTTCAAGGCATATAAGAGGCGTGGATTTTTTAACGAATATTTTTAATAGAGGCGTGGATTTTTTAACGAGTATTTTTAATAGAGGCGTGGATTTTTTAACGAATATTTTTAATAGAGGCGTGGATTTTTTAACGAGTATTTTTAATAGAGGCGTGGATTTTTTAATGAATATTTTGTCAAGGCCTATAAGAGGCGTGGATTTTTTAATGAATATTTTTTCAAGGCCTATAAGAGGCGTGGATTTTTTAATGAATATTTTGTCAAGGCCTATAAGAGGTGTGGATTTTTTAATGAATATTTTTAATAGAGGCGTGGATTTTTTAACGAATATTTTTAATAGAGGCGTGGATTTTTTAACGAATATTTTTAAAAGAGGCGTGGATTTTTTAATGAATATTTTTTCAAGGCCTATAATAGGCGTGGATTTTTTAATGAATATTTTGTCAAGGCCTATAAGAGGTGTGGATTTTTTAATGAATATTTTTATTAGAGGCGTGGATTTGTTAACGAATATTTTTTAAACAGGCGTGGATTTTTTAATGAATATTTTTTTCAAGGTATATAAGAGGCGTGGATTTTTTAATGAATATTTTTTTCAAGGCATATAAGAGGCGTGGATTTTTTAACGAATATTTTTTCAAGAGGCGTGGATTTTTTAACGAATATTTTTTAAAGAGGCGTGGATTTTTTAATGAATATTTTTTTCAAGGCATATAAGAGGCGTGGATTTTTTAATGAATATTTTTTTCAAGGTATATAAGAGGCGTGGAATTTTTAATGAATATTTTTTTCAAGGCATATAAGAGGCGTGGATTTTTTAACGAATATTTTTAATAGAGGCGTGGATTTTTTAACGAGTATTTTTAGTAGAGGCGTGGATTTTTTAATGAATATTTTGTCAAGGCCTATAAGAGGCGTGGATTTTTTAATGAATATTTTTTCAAGGCCTATAAGAGGCGTGGATTTTTTAATGAATATTTTGTCAAGGCCTATAAGAGGTGTGGATTTTTTAATGAATATTTTTAATAGAGGCGTGGATTTTTTAACGAATATTTTTAATAGAGGCGTGGATTTTTTAACGAATATTTTTAATAGAGGCGTGGATTTTTTAACGAATATTTTTAATAGAGGCGTGGATTTTTTAACGAATATTTTTAAAAGAGGCGTGGATTTTTTAATGAATATTTTGTCAAGGCCTATAAGAGGCGTGGATTTTTTAATGAATATTTTTTCAAGGCCTATAATAGGCGTGGATTTTTTAATGAATATTTTGTCAAGGCCTATAAGAGGTGTGGATTTTTTAATGAATATTTTTAATAGAGGCGTGGATTTGTTAACGAATATTTTTTAAAGAGGCGTGGATTTTTTAATGAATATTCTTTTCAAGGCATATAAGAGGCGTGGATTTTTTAATGAATATTCTTTTCAAGGCATATAAGAGGCGTGGATTTTTTAATGAATATTCTTTTCAAGGCATATAAGAGGCGTGGATTTTTTAATGAATATTCTTTTCAAGGCATATAAGAGGCGTGGATTTTTTAATGAATATTCTTTTCAAGGCATATAAGAGGCGTGGATTTTTTAATAGAGGCGTGGATTTTTTAACGAATATTTTTTAAAGAGGCGTGGATTTTTTAATGAATATTTTTTTCAAGGTATATAAGAGGCGTGGATTTTTTAATGAATATTTTTTCAAGGCATATAAGAGGCGTGGATTTTTTAACGAATATTTTTAATAGAGGCGTGGATTTTTTAACGAATATTTTTAATAGAGGCGTGGATTTTTTAACGAATATTTTTTAAAGAGGCGTGGATTTTTTAACGAATATTTTTAATAGAGGCGTGGATTTTTTAACGAATATTTTTAAAAGAGGCGTGGATTTTTTAACGAATATTTTTAAAAGAGGCGTGGATTTTTAATGAATATTTTTTTTTCAAGAGGCGTGAATTTTTTAATGAATATTTTTTTTCAAGAGGCGTGGATTTTTTAATGAATATTTTTTCAATATTTGGTTTCGAAACTTTTCTTAAATTTTATCTCTAGCAAATATTGGCCTAACCTGAATTGTAAATTCTTTTGTTTGCAAAATATCTTAAAGCTATGATGCCAATGCATCTTCATAAGCTTGCGAAGCGTTAAATGATAAATATGACCCCATAAAATATGAGTATCCACGGCTTTATGTTGCCATAACCGGGGTGGGAGAAAGCAGCGGTAGTTGTAAAACTTTGATACCGGCGATAAGATTATTGAAGTCATGCTAGAGAACCACCACCCTTTTCCTCCACATTGCCCCTTGTTAGCACTGCAAAAAATGCAATGTGTGTATGTGTAATAAATAGTGCAAAGCTCATATTTTGATGGAGCAGATAATAAAGTGTCCACTTGGATGACATAGTGCAGTTATTACTTCATCTTAAATAAGTGAACGAGTGAACGAACGTTCGGGTTATGGATGGAATTTATGATGTAGCACAATATTAAAGAAAAAGTATTGTAATTTAATACAATTTTGAAATAAAAATTTGATGTGAGTAAAATTTATAGAGTGGCTGAATTATCATTCCTATAAAAATTAAAAATCCTAAATTCAGCCCGGCTGAATTGTGATTTCTTTAGGAAATCTGCAATTTAGCTCGTTTAAATTGTGATTTCTATAGGAAATCTTCAATTCAGCCTGGCTGAATTATCATTCCTATAAGAAATCCTTCAATTCAGCCTGGCTGAATTGTGATTTCTATAGGAAATCTTCAATTCAGCCTGGCTGAATTGTGATTTCTATAGGAAATCTTCAATTCAGCCTGGCTGAATTGTGATTTCTATAGGAAATCTTCAATTCAGCCTGGCTGAATTATGATTTCTAAAGGAAATCTTCAATTCAGCCTGGCTGAATTATGATTTCTATAGGAAATCTTCAATTCAGCCTGGCTGAATGATGATTTCTATAGGAAATCTTCAATTTAGCTTAGCTGAATTACGATTTTTTTAGGAAATCTTCAATTCAGCATAGGTGAATTACGATTTCTTTAGGAAATATTCAATTCAGCCTAGCTGAATTACGATTTCCATAAGAAATATTTTATTCAGCCTTTACATATATCACAAAAGTTGGTATACATATGTACATATTTGTGTCCTTGTATGAAAAGAAAAACAAAATAACAACATTTGTTCCTATTGTGTATTGCAAATGAAATTATGAATAAATTATTGATGTTGTTGTCGTTTTGTTTTTGCTTTGTATTCATGTTTCCATATTCTATTTTTCTAACCTCAATACCCTATGGGTTGTCCGTTGTGTGTTTTGGGATTTAATATGACGGTCCGTCTCAGCATAACTCTATATTAGGCTATGCTGTTTTGGAATTATAAATTCAATTTGTAAACACAAATGTCAATGGCTGTCATGTATTACAGCATACATATGTACTCGTGTGTAAGTGCATTGTTATGTACGCATATGTATGTGAAATATCAACACGCACTTATCTAAATAAAAATATGAATATTTAATTGTGGTCTTCAGTCTCTAAAGAGAGCATGGTTATTTTTTCTAATTGAAAAAAATCAAAACTATTTGTGGAAATATAAAAGAGCGAGAGAAAGAGAGTTGGATAATGAAATTGCTCACTGAACATATGAAGGTGTGTAGGGATTGTAGACAGAGAAGAGTGTATTTGGAAGACTGAGACCTATTTTCTTTGTAAAAATTCTCTTCGCCATCCTTAGAAATGGAGAACTTCATATACCAATAAGTGCAACTTCTATTTTTTATTTTGTAAATTGGGACCTCCATATACTAAGTAGTCTCTATTTACCTCTTAATAAACTCAATTATACATCAAGGATATTTTATATCATCCATTGACAGTTTAAGGCCTTTGATGCCGTAAACTGTCGATATCGAAATCGATTTTTTTGATAAAAAAAAACAAATAAATAAAAACAACTTCTATTTCAAATAAAGTATCATAAATTTTGTCGAACTTGTTTATCAAAAGGACCCAAAAGAGTCATTGATGTTCATTTGTTTTTATTATCCTTTGAATAGAAATGTTTTTTTGTAAAACAAAAATTAAAATACCATAAATGTCATCTCGTTTAACTCAATTGTTTTGTCATTTTTATGTTGTTGTATTTGTGGTTTTGTTGGTATGCCAATTTGTTTTTGTTGATATTTGTGTAGAATACCAAAGCTTTTTAGCCATCAACACAGACAATATAAATCTAATGGATTGAATGATACCACAATAGCAACAACGACAAATTGTCACAAATAACAAAAAAGTAAAAGGATACACATTTGCATGTATTGTTGATTGGCAATTTATTTCGATAAGTTGTGTGTGTGTGGCTGAGAGTTGCAATGAGGGATATGTTGATTTTTTCCCATGAACATAAAAAATTCAAATAGAAATCACAATTCAGCTAAGCTGAATTGAAGATTTCCTATAGAAATCATAATTCAGCCAGGCTGAATTGAGGATTAGCTATAGAAATCATAATTCAGGCAGGCTGAATTGAAGATTTCCTAATGAAATCTAAATTCAGCCAGGCTGAATTGAAGTTTTTTTATAGAAATCATAATTCTGCCAGGCTGAATTGAAGATTTCCTATAGAAATCCAAATTCAACCAGGGTGAAATGAAAATTTCCTATAGAAATCCAAATTCAACCAGGGTGAAATGAAAATTTCCTATAGAAATCCAAATTCAGCCAGGGTGAAATGAAAATTTCCTATAGAAATCCAAATTCAGCTAGGCTGAATTGAAGATTTCCTATAGAAATCCAAATTCAGCTAGGCTGAATTGAAGATTTCCTATAGAAATCATGATTCAGCTAGGCTGAATTGAAGATTTCCTATAGACGAATTGAAGATTTCCTAATGAAATCCAAATTCAGCCTGGCTGAATTGAAGATTTTATAAAGGAATCATAATTCAGCCAGGCTGAATTGAAGATTTCCTATAGAAATCCAAATTCAGCCAGGCTGAATTGAAGATTTCCTATAGAAGTCCTAATTCAGCCAGGATGAATTGAAGATTTCCTATAGAAATCATAAGTCAACAAGGCTGAATTGAAGATTTCCTATAAAAATCATAAGTCAACAAGGCTGAATTGAAGATTTCCTATAGAAATCATAATTCAGCCAGGCTGAATTAAAAATTTCCTATAGAAGTCATCAGTCAGCCAGGCTGAATTCAAGATTTTTTTATAGAAATCCAAATTCAGCCAGGCTGAATTGAAGATTTCTTAAAGAAATTGTAGTCCCATTTAAATAATTAGCTTGCATAATGAGTTTTTAAAAATTCCCCTTAACATATGTCATTAAATAAAAAAACTCAATAACTGTAATAGTAATAAAAATTGTGTCTGTGTTTTGCTAAAAATGTAACAGCAGCAAACCATAGCTACCCATTTTAGAATGCACGACACGCACTATCATTGGCACACGACGTGACGTGTTCATATTTTCCATATTTTATATCAATGCGCTGAAACGCGGGTATTTGGAGTTTCTAAGCCATTTCTATCAGGCAAATGAACGTCGAAGTGAGCAACAAATGTTATGTTTGTATGTAAGTATATAGATTTGTGTGTGTATAACAGTTGTGGGATTTCTGCGAAACTTTCAAAATTCAAATCGCATTTACAGAAAAATAATGAGCGAACGCACATAAACACAAATGCTCGCACACACATACTTAAATACGTTCGAAAATAGACTTAACAAAGTTTACAAATGTTGAAATGTCATCTAAAAGTTGGCAACAGAAAAAAAAAATTTTGATATGATAGCTTATAAACCAAATGCGTTTATGAACAGTGTAAACAAAAGAGAATATTAGAGTAAAGCGGATTAAAGATTATTAAACAAATGTGCGCCATATAAACCCAAAATGCTTGCAAGAGGTTAAAAAATCCTGACTTAGTGGGTCTTAGAAAAGTTATTCTTTAGAAATCCACGACACTTCTAGACCATGAAAAAATATTCTTTAAACATCGAACCTACTTCTACGTATCGATTTTTTTAAAATATACGGCTCCTCCAGGCCTAGAAAAAAATCTTTTAAGATTAAGATAGGCCTTAAAAATTATCGACTCTTATGGGCCCTGAAAAAATCTTCATTAAGAATCCACGCCTCTTATAGGCACTGAAAATGTATTCTTAAACGTCCAGGACCCTGCAAAAAATAACTAGGCCTTAAAAACGTTTCTTTTGCAAATCCCTAAAAAATAGAGTTTTGAAAAAAAAAATCTGTTAAATGCACTTTCTTCCACTGTAATGCACAAATATGAAGAAAATGACGATGTTCGACGAGTTTTAAAGTCACAGTCGAATGCCAAAAATGTTCAAATCCAACATACTGCATAGCTGAATACCATGTATACATACATCCATCCCGACATTGGGGAAAACATAAAATGTTCAGCAAGTTGGCTGGCTTAGTGACTGATTGACTGAGTGACACAAAAGAAAGAAAATGTTCACAGTGTGCTCAGTCACTCGCTCTTGATGCAGTTGGTTAAGTAACTGGGAAATTCATTCGCATTCCAATCAACGGTGCCAGTAGTAGTTGGCTAAGTGATAGAGGGACAGACAGACAGTCAGAGTGAATATCAGGCAGCCTTACTTATGTAATTAATTATGTGCTATATATGGAGGTATGTGTATGTGGGTGATCAGACACATACAAACTCGCATACTATACTCTCACCCATATATGCTACTCTATAAAAGAGCACTGGAGACACACGTAACGGAAAATTGTTATAAGGTAATGAAAATTACAGGTTTGCATGTTCATTTGATGGAGTACTTTTGCGAATTAATCCACTTATTACGGTTTGACAAGCTTTGAATGGTTGACTGGGAACTGAGGTTGGGATGGAGGGGAAGTTTGATTTGGCTTCCAATGAAATTGGGGCAATGCTATATTTGGTCTTACACAGGGTTTGGTGTTCTTCCGCATATAACATTTGTCTAAAAAATTGCCCTATAAAATCCAAGCCTATTAAACCAAACCTCTTCTTGGCGTTAAAAAATATTTCTAATCTTGAAAAAATATTCTAAATCAAACTCCACGCCTCTTCTATGATGGCTTGAAAAAAGAAACATTGAAAAAATATTCTTTAAAAAATTCACGCCTCTTCCATGATGGCTTGAAAAAACATTCTTTAAAAAATCCACGCCTCTTCTATGATGGCTTGAAAAAATATTCTTTAACAAATTCACGCCTCTTCCATGATGGCTTGAAAAAACATTCTTTAAAAAATCCACGCCTCTTCTATGATGGCTTGAAAAAATATTCTTTAAAAAATCCACGCCTCTTCTTTGATGGCTTGAAAAAATATTCTTTAAAAAATTCACGCCTCTTCCATGATGGCTTGAAAAAACATTCTTTAAAAAATCCACGCCTCTTCTATGATGGCTTGAAAAAATATTCTTTAAAAAATTCACGCCTCTTCTATGGTGTCTTGAAGAAATATTCTTTAAAAAATCCACGCCTCTTCTAAGGCGGCTTGAAAAAATATTATTTAAAAAAATGCACGCCTCTTCTATGATGGCTTGAAAAAATATTCTTTAAAAAATCCACGCCTCTTCTTTGATGGCTTGAAAAAATATTCTTTAAAAAATTCACGCCTCTTCCATGATGGCTTGAAAAAACATTCTTTAAAAAATCCACGCCTCTTCTATGATGGCTTGAAAAAATATTCTTTAAAAAATTCACGCCTCTTCTATGGTGTCTTGAAGAAATATTCTTTAAAAAATCCACGCCTCTTCTAAGGCGGCTTGAAAAAATATTATTTAAAAAAATGTACGCCTCTTCTATGATGGCTTGAAAAAATATTCTTTAAAAAATCCACGCCTCTTCTATGATGGCTTGAAAAAATATTCTTTAAAAAATCCACGCCTCTTCTATGATGGCTTGAAAAAATATTCTTTAAAAAATCCCCACCTCTTCTAGGCCTTGAAAAAATATTCTTTAAAAAATCCCCACCTCTTCTAGGCCTTGAAAAAATATTCTTTAATAAATCCCCTCCTCTTCTAGGCCTTGAAAAATATTCTTTAAAAAATCCACGCCTCTTCTATGGTGGCTTGAAAAAATATTCTTTAAAAAATCCACGCCTCTGCTATGGTGGCTTGAAAAAATATTCTTTAAAAAATCCACGCCTCTTCTATGGTGGCTTGAAAAAATATTCTTTAAAAAATCCACGCCTCTTCTATGGTGGCTTGAAAAAATATTCTTTAAAAAATCCACGCCTCTTCTAAGGTGGCTTGAAAAAATATTCTTTAAAAAATCCACGCCTCTTCTAAGGTGGCTTGAAAAAATATTCTTTAAAAAATTCACGCCTCTTCTATGGTGTCTTGAAGAAATATTCTTTAAAAAATCCACGCCTCTTCTAAGGCGGCTTGAAAAAATATTATTTAAAAAAATGCACGCCTCTTCTATGATGGCTTGAAAAAATATTCTTTAAAAAATCCACGCCTCTTCTTTGATGGCTTGAAAAAATATTCTTTAAAAAATTCACGCCTCTTCCATGATGGCTTGAAAAAACATTCTTTAAAAAATCCACGCCTCTTCTATGATGGCTTGAAAAAATATTCTTTAAAAAATTCACGCCTCTTCTATGGTGTCTTGAAGAAATATTCTTTAAAAAATCCACGCCTCTTCTAAGGCGGCTTGAAAAAATATTATTTAAAAAAATGTACGCCTCTTCTATGATGGCTTGAAAAAATATTCTTTAAAAAATCCACGCCTCTTCTATGATGGCTTGAAAAAATATTCTTTAAAAAATCCACGCCTCTTCTATGATGGCTTGAAAAAATATTCTTTAAAAAATCCCCACCTCTTCTAGGCCTTGAAAAAATATTCTTTAAAAAATCCCCACCTCTTCTAGGCCTTGAAAAAATATTCTTTAATAAATCCCCTCCTCTTCTAGGCCTTGAAAAATATTCTTTAAAAAATCCACGCCTCTTCTATGGTGGCTTGAAAAAATATTCTTTAAAAAATCCACGCCTCTGCTATGGTGGCTTGAAAAAATATTCTTTAAAAAATCCACGCCTCTTCTATGGTGGCTTGAAAAAATATTCTTTAAAAAATCCACGCCTCTTCTATGGTGGCTTGAAAAAATATTCTTTAAAAAATCCACGCCTCTTCTAAGGTGGCTTGAAAAAATATTCTTTAAAAAATCCACGCCTCTTCTAAGGTGGCTTGAAAAAATATTCTTTAAAAAATCCCCACCTCTTCTAGGCCTTGAAAAAATATTCTTTAATAAATCCCCTCCTCTTCTAGGCCTTAAAAAATATTCTTTAAAAAATCCACGCCTCTGCTATGGTGGCTTGAAAAAATATTCTTTAAAAAATCCACGCCTCTTCTATGGTGGCTTGAAAAAATATTCTTTAAAAATCCACGCCTCTTCTATGGTGGCTTGAAAAAATATTATCTAAAAAATCCACGCCTCTTCTATGGTGGCTTGAAAAAATATTATCTAAAAAATCCACGCCTCTTCTATGGTGGCTTGAAAAAATATTCTTTAAAAAATCCACGCCTCTTCTATGATGGCTTGAAAAAAAATATTCGTTTAAAAAATCCAAGCCTCTTCTATGATGGCTTGAAAAAATATTCTTTAAAAAATTCACGCCTATTCTAAGGTGGCTTGAAAAAATATTCTTTAAAAAATCCACGCCTCTTCTACGGCGGCTTGAAAAAATATTCTTTAAAAAAATGCACGCCTATTCTATGATGGCTTTAAAAAATATTCTTTAAAAAATTCACGCCTCTTCTATGGTGGCTTGAAAAAATATTCTTTAAAAAATCCACGCCTCTTCTATGGTGGCTTGAAAAAATATTCTTGAAAAAATCCACTCCTCTTCTATGATGGCTTGAAAAAATATTCTTGAAAAAAATCCATGCCTCTTCTATGGTGGCTTGAAAAAAATATTCTTGAAAAAATCCACGCCTCTTCAATGGTGGCTTGAAAAAATATTATCTAAAAAATCCACGCCTCTTCTATGGTGGCTTGAAAAAATGTTCTTTAAAAAATCCACGCCTCTTATAGGCCTTGAAAAAACATTATTTACTTTGAATATATATTTTTTAAATCCTCACCTCTTTTGGTCCTTGAAAAATTATTCGGATCCTCATTATCTGTTTATTTAATGCATCTCCCGAACTTATTGTTGAGGTATGCATTTTTTTTTCGAAAATATTTACAAACGTTTTTCATATTATTTTACACATTCCCAACTGAAGGATGAATTCATTTCATTGTTTTTTTTTTTTTTTTACCAACAAATAAAGTCCCCTTGGGTATCGCTTCTCACAATTGTCTTGGTAAACGATTATTTTACTGTGCATTCGCGTGAATTTCTTCCTTGTTGTTGTTGTTTTTGTTTTCATTCTATTGCATTTAAAGCGAGAATTATGCGGATGCTGTATGTTCCCGAGGTGGCAGTGGTTGTGGTGGTACTGCCTCAGTGAAACATTGATAACGATGTGACACGGGCAACCTTGCAAACACATTGCCTTTGAGGTGTAGTTGTGTTTGTATCGTATCCTTGTTGTAGCTGTCGTTGCTGCTGCTACTACTGATACCATGACACTTTACTAATCCTCGATGGAGATGACGAAAACTAGCATTACTTTTTGTTTGTTTGTTTTCCTCTTTTTGTGTGTGGTGTTTTTTTTTCCTATTCATCCAATATAAATTCAGATAGATAAATATGATTACACTGTGGAACATTGAATAGGTATGTTGTTTATGGGTAATTTAAAGACAATGAGAATTAAAAAAAATATTGAGCGAAAGCTCGATTACATTTTATAAAGTCGCAGATTTTTAAAATAATTTTTTATGCTTTAATGTTTGTACCTATTAACATTTACCACAGTATACCAGTATTTTAGTTATTCTGCAGTTTTTCGTTTCAACTATGTATAGTTAGGAATTGCAATGTTGCAAGTTTTTTGTTTCTTTTTTTTTGCAATTACAAATATCTTCAATATTCTGACATTTTCAACGAAAGGATTTGTAAAATGTAATTCTGCGAAGTGAAGGACGAGTTTTCCACAGAAAAATGTAAAAGAAAAGCATAACGGCATTTCATTGAAAATGCTTTTAGATAAATCGAAATATGAATATGCATTTACGTGGTTTTTTATTATATGAATGTAATAGGGTGGCGTTGGGGATGATAGATACCAAGCCACGGCTCTGATTGGCTTTAACATGGTGAAGTCCAGGCTTATCTTGGTCCCTATTTCATCTCAATTGTGGATACTGACCTCCCCGCGGTGCTACCTGGGTTAGATATTTTCATCACCCCATGAAATAGTGAGCTAATATGTGCCGCGAGTTCACCCATAAGAACTATAAAAAAATGGGTTGAGGCGTCGGCTTCATTGCCCACTCTCGGAAAACCCAACCTACTATGAAAAAGCAAAGGAAAAGAAACCCAAACCCCTCGCAAACCTTGACGACCCCCGCATACGCATAATGGACCACGATCTGCGAATCTGCACTTGGAATGTGCGCACATCGTACAGAACAGGTGCAGTGTTCGCTTTGGCGGATGTACTCAAGAAGTACAAAGCCGATATTATTACCTTACAGGAAATGCGATGGAAAGGCAGAGGCGTAAGTAAATCAGACGATTACGCCCTGTATTATAGCTGCCTTGAAACGAGACATGAATTTGGCTGTGGATTTATGGTTAGCAGGAGAATAAAATACCTCGTCTCCAGATTCACTCCAGTAGATGAGCGAATTGTTATAATCCGCATAAAAGCGAAGTTCTTCTACAACAGTCTCATTTGCGCCCATGCTCCGACCGAAGACAAAGATGAGCAGACCAAAGATATATTTTATGAGCGCCTAGAAACAGCATATGATCGCTGCCTTGGCCAAAAAATTAAAATTCAGCTAGGGGATTTTAATGCAAAAATCGGAAGGGAAAATATCTTTGGCCCCATCTTCGGAAAATTCAGTCTTCTGAAAAAACATCGTAGTTAGCAGCACCATATTCAAGCATCTCGATATACACAAGGCCACTTAAATTCCTCCCGATCGAACAATGAGAAATCAAATTGATCATGTTGTGATAGACGGAAGGCATTCATCCAGTGTATTAGACGTTCGATCGATCGATCCGAGTAGCGAATATCGATTCGGACCATCACCTTGTGGCAGCCAAGGTACGCAACCGTCTTAATGTAGCAGCAAAGGTGCGATGTAACACAACCCGGAAACTCGACGTCGAAAAGCTGCAAACACAACAGGTAGCCGAGGCCTACTCCTCTCAATTTACCCAACTGCTTGACGAAAGCATTTCTTGTCCCGATAATAGTATAGAATCACAATGGCCAAGAATAGTCCACTCCCTACAAACTACAGCAAAAGCAACACTTGGGTACCAAAAACCACCACCAAGAAACCCATGGTATGATCAGGAGTGTCGTAATGCTACTGATGTGAAAAACGCAGCGTATAGGGTAACCCTGCAAACAGTAGCAACACGTAATGTGATGGAGTATTGTCGGAAGAAACGGAGAGAGGAGAAACGTGTTTTCAGAAAAAAGAAGAAAGAACAAGAAAAACGTGAGCGTAAGCAAATCGTACAGAAATCAGAATGAAGTCCGAAAATTCTACCAACGAGTAAAACCCCAAACCGAAGGCTTTGGTGCAGGCACATCCTCCTGTAGAGAAGAAGAAGGAAACCTGGTGACAGATACAGACAGCGTGCTGATGATATGGAAGAAGCATTTTGAAAAGATTCTGGTATCAAATAGTGGCGGTGAAGAAGATACCCCAGAACCAATAAGAGATGATGATATAGAGTGTATACCACCTAGCCAAGATGATGTCATAAAAGCAATTAATCGGCTCAAGAATAACAAAGCAGCAGGACAACGACATTCTTGAATCATACCAATATGGCTTCAGACCTGGTAAATCCATCATTGACCAAATTTTCACTCTGTGCCAAATCGTGGAAAAGACCTACTAAAAACACATCGACACATTCCACCTATTCGTCGACTATAAAGCCGCATTCTTTCAGAGGTGTATAAAGCCAGGTCTGCGTTTGGCATTACTGCAAAATTAATATGGCTATGCAGGATAACTATAAGTGGCACAAGGTCAGCAGTTAAAATCGAAAAGGACCTATCGGAGCCCTTCAATACCGAACGAGGATTCAGACAAGGTGACAGTTTGTCGTGTGACCTTTTTAACATCATGCTGGAAAAGGTCATACGCGAGGCAAAGGTGAACAGAAATGACACTATGTATACCAAACAACACATGTTACTCGGCGTAGGCGAATAACATCGATATGATGGGTAGAACATTGAGAGCGGTAAAAGCCACCTTTGAACAAATTGAGGTGTCTGCCAAAGTGGGTCTGGCAGTCAACGCGCAAGACGTCCAACTGTGGAACTTGAGAACTACAGCTTCGAGGTAGTCAAAGATTTTATATACCTTGGTACCGCCATAAATAAAACGAATGACATCAGTTTTGAAATTCGGAGAAGGATAGTGATGGCCAACAGATGCTACTATGGTCTGAGCAAATAACTCAAAAGCAAGGAGTCTGCCAAAGTGGGTCTGTCAGTAAACGGCGAGAAGACCAAGCAGTAAACGGCGAGAAGACCAAGATGATGGTATCAATGCGCAAGACGTCCAGTAGACTCGGACCAACTGTGGAACTTGAGAACCACAGCATCGAGGTAGTTAAATATTTTATATACCTTGGTACCGCCATAAATAAAACGAATGACATCAGTTTTGAAATTCGGAGAAGGATTGTGATGGCCAACAGATGCTACTATGGTTTAAGTAAGCAGTTTAGAAACAAGGCCACCCGCCAGACCAAACTCACACTTTACAAGACGCTGATACTACCCGTGCTATTACATGGATCTGAAGCATGGATACTTGCGCAAACAGATGAGGCAACCCTTGGGGTGTTTGAAAGAACAATTCTCCAAAAGATCTACGGGCCGATCTGCGTCGACGGTGAATATCGGCTTCGAATGAACCACGAGCTCTACAATTTATACGCGGACATGGACATAGTCAGTCGTATTGACTTGCAGCGACTACGGTGGCTAGGCCATGTTGTGCGAATGAATGCCCCAGCTCAAAAGGCATATAAAAGCGAGCCTACTGATGGTTCCCGTAGAAGAAGAAGGCCACGAATTAGATGGAAAGACCAAGTTGAAAACCACATCTTGGAACGTGGTCTTTCAAATTGGAGGAGATGCGCACAAGACCGACGCGCTTGGAAATCTTTTTTTATGTTCGGCTTATGGAACAACCGTTCTGTAACAAGCCAGCTAAGTAAGTAAATAAGGTTTTCATCGAATTCCCATTTCCCGCGAAGTGGCTGTGATTTGAATGAAAAACCTATTTGCAAAAAATTGATGCTTCTGGCATATAGATTTATATTTTAGAGAAGGGTCAATATTTTTATCGTTTTTCTCCACAAATGCCTATTGTTTACTGATTAAATAATTTTTATAATCTAAATCCATATACATATATTTCTCAGAGTTTTATAATAATGTTGTTTATTTTATGAAAAATATCCTCACACACATGTATATACCCTTGAAGGTGTGAAAATATATTTACCACCCCCTGTCGCAACTGTCAATGACAAATATAAAATATTCATACGATTCATAGAATGGCGGCATATCTGTAAACCTATCCGTTGCAACAAATAATGACATATTGCACGCCATTTGTATCGATTTCTCTCTGTGGGAAAGAAAACATATTATGACAATTATTGCTATATGTCAAGTATTGAACTGTTGGTAAATTTCAAGGGACATATTTTAACGTTGACTTCTTAAGGTCGGATTCAAGAAAAAAATTGTCATACAATTCTGAAATAATATTGTTAACCACTAGAAAAAATGTATGATGTTTATTTAATAATTCAATTTAAGATACTTCTTAATACAAATATCAATCTAAAAATTTCAAAAAATTCTGCAACATTATTATTAGATAGGACCTGACGTGACTCCGTTTTCACCGCCATTGGACGAGCTTCACACTTCCAAAAATTTCCATGACCACTTCTCAACCCGTGGTACTCTGTATTGTGATTACAGTTTTTATGTTATACGCCACGAGTTGTAAGTAGGTCTACCCATTTCATTATTGCTGCGAGTGATTGCATGAATTCAGAGGATGATGAAAGGTATATGAAAGGATTGCGTGTTGCATGCCAACCAACGGCACTACTCTATTTTGGATAGTTTTGGATTGTCGAAATTTTGAAAAAGTGTCACTTTAAAATAACACAAAAACACATTGAAAACCTCTGGTTTTGTTTTTCTTCATGTTGGTTACAGTTAAACAAACACATGCGGTACTGTCGAAATAAACGAAAGAAACAAAAACAACAACAAATGAAGAAGAATTGAAATACATTTTCTTTATTTTTTTGGGGGAATGGAATGCCATCAACGAAAGATGTTCGTTTCGTTCGCAAGAAAGTTATTAAATTCAATGCATTTGAGGTACAGCAATGGAAGGAGCATCTAGGAGTGATGAATGAAAATATATATTTTTTTAAAATCGCAGCCTTTTACAGTCCTTGAAAAAAAATTAAAACATCCATGCCACCTATAGTCCTTGAAAAAAAAAGATTTAAACTATCCACACTAGTTCTCAAACAACATTAAAAAATCCTCGCCACCTTTAGCCCCTGAAAAATATTTTTAAAATATCCTCGCCACTTATAGCCCCTGAAAACAAATATTTGTTAAAAAGTCAATATCCTTTACAGTCCTTGAAATCCTCTCCTCTTATAGTCCTTAAAAAATATGTTTAAAAGATTCGCGCATCTTTTATGTCTGACCAGTGAGCGGAGCAGTATAGTCGGAAGGGCCTACCCTACACAACTACGATAGATCTTTTATATTCTGCGGATTTTTATTGCGAGCCTGCACACTATTTCGTGATAGTTGCGCCCTCTTGCCCGATTAGAGATCAACAGCACCTCTTCCTTACACTGACATATTTTCCAGATATTATTAATACCCAGTACAGTCCTCCTAATTAATTGTCCATGTTCCCTTCACCGTGGGCTGTGTAGTGATGTTTGGCTTTCAATTGTAACCTATAGATCGACTCGAAAAAATACAAAAAACAGTAAGGAAAGTAGTAAAGTCGGACTGGACCGACTATATAATACCCTTCACCACTTTGGGTATGTATACTTACACTTGCATGTCAATGTTCCTTCGAATGGACGTACTCATGTCTCTCTGCAACATGTGATAAATTTAATTTAATTCAGGCAGATTTACAGTCGCCTGCGTACCATGGGACAACATTATGGAAAACGATTTATAGGAAAATTGATACACGCTATACACTGTTAAAAATTTAATTTCAATCAATCGTTCGAAATACATATGGAAACTAAGGCTGCATCTGCACCAATTTCAACAAGTTCATTCAAGTCCCATTTTATACGTTGTGCAAAATTTCGTGTTTATCGGGTAAACATTATTTATGTAAAATCGGACGAATATATATGTATATGTGGGAGATATATAAAAATCTGAACCGATTTTTCCGAAACTTAAAACACATCACTCTAGACACTATTCCAAATTTCGTGCAAATCGAGCATATATCTTATCATGAATCATAGAACTCATAGTTCTGGAATTAATTCAGTACGCTATGCCAAATTTCGTGCAAATCGAATGATATATAGAAACTGTGGTGCACAATTTACATTAAATCGGACGAAAATATATATGGGAGCAATATCGAAATCTGAACTGATTTTCCCGAAATTTAGCATTTTCCATTCTAGACTATATTCATTACGCTATGCCAAATTTCGTGCAAATCGAACTTTGGCGAACTATTTACCTAAAATCGGACGAAAATATATATGGGAGCTATATCTAAATCTGAACCGATTTTAACGAAATTAAACACACATCTTTCTACACTCAATTCAATACGTTGTGTCAAATTTCGTGCAAATCGAAAGTTATATAGAGACCTTGATGCACCATTTACATAAAATCGGATGAAAATATATATGGGAACTATATCGAAATCTGAACAGATTTTCCCGAAATGTAGCACTTATCATTCTAGACTCTATTCAAATTTCGTGCCAATCGAAAGATATAAAGGGACTATTTACCTAAAATCGGACGAAAATATATATGGGAGCTATATCTAAATCTGAACCGATTTTTCTGAAACTCACCACTCATCCTTCTAGGCTCAATTCCTTACGCTATGTTAAATTTCGGGCAAATCGAAGGATGTAAAGGGACTTTGGTGCACTATTTACCTAAAATTGGAAGAAATTTAACACACATCATTCTACACTTTAGTCCGCTATGCCAAATTTGGTGCAAATCGAAAAATATGTATTGACTTTGGTGCACCATTTACCTTAAATTGGACAAAAATATATATGGGAGCTATATCTAAATCTGAACCGATTTTTCAAATTTCATCCAATTCGAATCAAAACTGCGACCTGTACTGCGTTTACAATTTAACATGGACAGACGGACGGACCTGCATAAATCGACTCAAAAAGTGATTCTTTGTATATTCTCAAAAGGAACCATGTGTCTAACTCGTTTCCTTTAGCCTGTTACAAAGACATAATACCCTGTACCACAGTGTGGTAAGGCTATAAAAAAACATTTTTAAACCAGTCGGACGGGGCCGATCCACTTCTCCAAGTATAATTTGGCGATGTTCGGGCCATAATTGCGGACTCTGGAGAGACCAGAAATCAGACAAAAATAATGTTTTTGGTCCATTTCATCCAATAAATATTAACCGATATTTACCAAAAACAATAGGGGTCTTCATTGTTCAGAACCCATCCTACATGCAAAATTTTGTGAAAATTGGTTCATAAATGTGGCCTGTATCGTATTTACAAATTATAATGGACAGACAGACGTACGGTCGGCTAGGCTAGGTCAGCTAGGCGAGATATGACGATCGGTATACTTAAAGGTGGGTCTAGGACCAATATTTCGCGGCGTTACAATCTTTTGGGGCTGCACAAAGCTATAATACCCTGACAACATCCAGTCCTCTTATAGTCCTTGAAAAAATGTTTAAAAAAATATATAAACAATATTTTTAAGAAATCCGCCTCTTATATGCCTTGAAAGGTGTTTTTAAAAAGTCCACGCCTTATTGTATTTATTATCTACGAGAGTAATCAATTTATTAATGCGTTTCAAACAAAAATTAAATGTTCGTATTGAAATACCCCCCAAGGTTCATGTCGTGACATATAGCAACATATAAATACACTCACATTAATTTATGCCAATACACAATTAGTTTCCTGGGAATATGTAGCTCCCCCTCCCCCCACATCTCTCTCACACATTTACCGGAACTGAAAGATAATTTGGGTTTTTTTCTGGAGGGGAAATTAAAAGTCGTAATATCGAAATTATCAGCATCCAAATATATTTCACCTAAAATTGTTGGAAGTAGTCTACGATTGCGTGTTTGCATATTTGAATAGCTTCAAACATAAAAATCTTAAAGATGTGTCATGCAACACGTTCGTAAGAGTTTTGGATTGAAAAACAAACGAAAACCAATCCACATTTTCTTCCAAATATCGAACGGAAGTTAAATTCAAAAGGTGTGGAGGGTGAAAAAAGATACTCTTATTCAAATAAATTTTTTTCGAAACAATCAGACATACATTTATTGTCTGTATGTATGAACAAGAATGGCATGTTGAAAATTATATATTTTAGTATTTTATTGCTGGGGAAGTCATCAAAAACAGATATAAATAAAAATATCTGGAAAATCATCGGCATCATCATTGACGTCATGGATGTTGCGAACAATTATTTTCCGACAATTGCAGACGGATAATAATAACAATATAACACACGACGGAACTAAATGTATATACATACATACGTATGTAATTTGCGTAAATATGTTATTTTTGTATGATTAAACTGGAAACGAAGGAAAAATAAATGATTTTTGTAGAACTAAGAGAATGCCTTTAAAAAATCCACGCATCTTATAGTGCTTGAAAAAATATTTGTAAAAAATCCAAGCCTCTTATAGTCCTTGAAAAATTTATTAAAATAAGCACGCCTTGAACAAATCTTTTAAAAAGTCTACGCCTTGAAAAATCATTTTAAACCCAGTAAGAAAAGTAGTAAAGTCGGACTGGGCCGACTATTTGGTACCCTTCACCACTTTCACATATTGATATAAAATTGGACGAAGTTAAATATGTGATCTTTATCTATATGTGAACCGACTAACATCAATCCGTAGATATATTCTGAAACTATGCTAAGTTTAATTTCATTCGGGCAGATTTAGTGTCGTCAAACTTTCGTGTCAATCGGACAAACATTAGGACTTTGGTGCACCATTTACCTAAAATAGGACTAAAATATATATATGGGAACTTTATCTAAATCAGAACCGATTTTCACGAAACTTAGCACACATCATTTTAGGCGTAATTCAGTACGCTGTTCCAAATTTCGTGCAAATCGGAAGATATGTAGAGCCTTTGGAGCACTATTTACCTTAAATCGGTAAACATATATATGGGAGTTTTTTGCACACATCAGTCTACGTTGAATTCAGTACGTTGTGCCGAATTTCGTGCAAATCGAAAGATATTTAGGGACTTTGGTACACCATTTACACTAAATCGGACGAAAATATATATGGGAGCTATATCTAAATTTGAAGCGATTTTAACGAAACTTAACACACATCAGTCTAGGCCGAATTTAGTACGCTGTGCCAAATTTCGTGCAAATCGGAAGATTTATAACGACTTTGGTGCACCATTTACCTAAAATCGGACGAAAATATATATGGGAGCTATATTTAAATCTGAAACGATTTTCTCCAATTTCAAAAGGGTTCGTCCTTGGGCCAAATATGTGAACTGTGCCAAATTTCATCCAAATTAAATGATAAATGCGACCTGTACTTTGTTTACAATTTAACATGGGCAGATAGACAGACAGACAGACGGACGGACGGACATGCATAAATCGACTTAGAAAGTGATTCTATGCATATTCTCAAAAGGAACCATGTGTCTATCTCGTTTCCTTTTGCCTGTTACAAACATAGGCACAAAGACATAATACCCTGTACTACAGTGTGGTGAAGGGTATAAAAATCGACACCTCTTAAAAAGCCTTGAAAAAAAATATTTTCTTTAAATATATAAAATATACGCCTCTTATAGCCCTGAAAACATATTAATATTTTATAACCGAACTTTTTTCCATACCACTTAGCAATTTCCCGCTAAAAATATTTCACATTTGTCACAAATCCGACAGCTATACACATAGCATTAAAACAAATGATTTCCGCCATTAACTTCTAACCTGCAGCAGCAGCAACAGCTTCCTTTGATAGACATCGTTATCATCAATAATATTTTGTGTGAGTCTTCCTCGGAATTTCCCTGAGCATTGATAAATTAGCTAATATTTTTCATTATCCTTCTGCGAACTCAATAGCCATTATCCTATTTACTATCTAACACACTCACACACACCCACAAATCATTTAAAATTTTAACCCTGGGTCGTTGACTGTAATCCATTGTTAAAAAAATAAATATCAAAACAATTTGTAATCATCACCCTCGCCCTCTTTCCCTCTATGGTTTTTCTTATCACAAAGTCATATTTCGAACATTTATCTTAACAACCGATGGACAAGTAGCAAAACAACAAACAACAGAACAGCAACAGGGAAACATGTTGAAGCATACGATGCGACGATTTGTTGCTTGTCAAAATATGACATTTTTACATCACGTTTATGGTGTCAAAAGGCAGCGATAGAAATGGAGAGGGGGCGGTGCGAGGTAGCGAAGAAGGCAGTCAAGCACTGATTCTGAGACAATCCCTCAGACTGACAGATAGGCAGAACAACAACAACAAACAATGGATGGGTGTCATTTTCATAAAAAAGGCTACATTGTCACCAAACGCACATGACGGACTTCGAGATGGACGGACAAGGGAGCTGTGCGTGTGGATGTGCGTTCATTCAGACACACCATGTCAAAAATACTACAAAAAATGAGACATGAAAACATGAATAATTCTTCAATGATCGAACAAAAATATTTTGACAATGGACAAATGGAATGTTTACAAAACTGCCGGTAAAAAAATAATAAACAAGCGGAATGGTGGCTGCGGTAGCACTCAGCAGGCTGGCAATATGCGGCTGGCAGAGTCAATGAGTGAGACATTAATAAGGTTTATGTCTCAGACTTAGTAACGGCAGTATGACATTCAAAGCACGCACACATACTTATTGTGATAGGTACTTAAAGTCCTGAACTTAGACCCAAGGAGAAGAGAAACAAATAAATCATAACACGGGCTGAGTGTACAAAACTACTTACACGAGGAGCATGTGTTCGAAAATAGTTGCAACAAAAGGATTTGGGCAAAAGATTATTATTATTATTTTTTGGGTAAATAAAATATTTTTCATAGACAGATAGAAGAGAGGAAGTTTTTACAAACATTTTTTAGGACTACCAAAAGACGAGGATTTTTTGAAAGGATTTTCAAGGACCCACCCTTGGAGTGAATTAAAAAAATATTTATTTGAGGTCCTACCAAAGGCGAGGATTTTTTAAAAATGTATTTTTAAAGTTCCTATATATTCCTATCGTTATATAGTTTCAAACTCCTAACAAATGAGTGGATTTATTTTTTAAATTTTTAAATGATTTTATTTTTAAAAATAAATATTTTTTCAAGGTACAAGGGCGAGGAGGGAATGGATTTCAAAAATATTTTTTAAATTCCTACCAAAGACGTGTATATTTAATTGTTTTTAATGCCCCACAAAGTGCATGAATTTAAAAAAAAATCAAAGTCCTACCAAAAGGCGTGGATTTTTTTCGAGGAAAAAATATGTGTTTCTCAAAAGGCGTGTTTTTTTAATTTTTTTCAACCCCTGTTAGAGGCGTGGAAAAAATGTGTTTTTTCAAGACCTGTAGGAGGCGTGGATTTTTTAATTTTTTCTAGACCTGTAAGAACTGTGGATTTTTTAAATTGTTTTCCAATACCTGGCTTTTTTAGATGTATTTTCCCAGATCTTTATGAGGCCTGGATTTTTTATATCCTACACAACAATGTTGTCAGGGTATTATAGCTGTATAAGTTTGATACGTTCTGACTCAACTTCCCGAGCTCAGTCAATCACGTCTGCTGATTGACACCACGGGCATCTCCTCTGCAAGTTCCCTCAGCGGAGACCGTAGGGTGCAGATGCCACCGAGCGGTGGTTGTTGCTGTTTTGCTCTCCTTGCTTGACCTTTTCTCCCATTGGAATATGTAAATGTAGTAGTAAACGACAACCTCAGCGATCACCGCAATCCTCTGTGATTGCATGAACCACAGCGTTCACTTGTCGTTCAACCTCCATAGAATTAACTTGTCTACGAATAACGTCTACGCGTTATTAACAGGTCTCAGCGCCGCCACCATAAATTACAAGAGGTAATTTATTTGTTGTATTAAGAAAAGAATACCACCAATAAAACCGAGATATTTAGAATAATTATATTAATAACTCTTGTGTTTTATTCTCTTTGCAATTTCTTTTCTTTTCCATTTACACCATTAACTGCTTGGGAGCTCTCGTTATCGCTTCACCCCGCTCCCTTGAGTTAATACATTTATCACCCCCCCACACACCACCACGGCGAGGAGTAGAGCAGACTCCTCGCCTAAACATTTGGTCCGTACGAGCCGGATAAGAAACTTGCCTTGTTGTTGTTGATCTCCCTTTTTCAGCTCTCGCGCCCTCCTAAACATTTGGTCGTATCGAGCCGGATAGAAGCCAGTCGCCTCGTTGTTTTTGTTGCTGACGGAGAAATTATTACTTGAATCATCTCTCATCATCACATCAACAAATCACCATACTAACACCAGGTACGTAAACTCAGATTTCGTTAAAAGTGAGCTACCGCGAGTGTTAGTCTTTTTTGTTTGTTTGCCAATTTCAATCGGTATTGAATTGGCATTGGTCGGCTTTCAGTTATCCCTACGCGTGTGCTTTCAATCGTTCACCTATTCACCAAAAATACAGTCCACATTTGTTTGTAGTGATCATAAAAAGCATTGTTGATCATTGGAGAACAAATCTGTGTTGTTGCTATTTTCGTTGGCTCTGAATTTCATATTTTTAATATCACCATAGCAACACACATCTCCCGTTCTCATTCGCTGTGTGATTTAAGTCATTTTAGTCGACTTATAATACCACTTCTTGCTTTAATACGTATTTTCTTCCATACAAAATATTAGCAGTATATCGCCTTGTACTGATCACCCTACGTCGCGTTGATCATACAAAAGCATTCGGTGTTGTTGTTACCACCACTCGTCGTCTTATATTTGTTGATCGATTCTCATTTAAAAATCCTTCAGTGAGAATTAGAAATAATATTGCAATAACAACACACAGTATTTCCATTCGACTCTCTGCAGTTAAATTACTAATCATCACAACTCCACATATTGTCTGTTTGGTTTACTTGTTGTTCTTTACCCTCACCAACCAAACATATTCGTTTTTTCTCGATTTATACATTTTGTACTAACAACAAACCTCACCTCTCCCTATATTGTTCGTTTGAATTATTTGTTGCTTTTTTCCTCCAACGAATTCGTCTTGTTATCCCCCTCGTTTGTTCTCCAAGCTGAGAAAATACATTGTAATATTAGAAATAACAACATAAAAAACTCTTCACCTCCTATTTTTCGTTTGGTTTATTTGTTGTTGCATTATTCCCAACCAAACGATTCTTTGCTGTTGTTATTCATTTATTCTAAATTTGCATTACCAAATATACAATAACAACAATCACCCTAACAGTCCACGATCTTGTTGTTTGGTTTCTTTGTTGTATAGATCCATCACCAACCAAACATTCTTCTGTTGTTGTTATTGTTCTCACGTTGGTCAGTTCTCACTGCAGAATTTGTCTCGTCATTTTGCAATAACAACACACGTGTATTCCACGCGCCTTTTTCTAGCGTCACCTTGGTATAACAGAAAATATACCAACAATTGTTGTCGACTCCAACTCTCACTGTTGGATCGTTTCTCGCGTCGTGTGTTGTGTGGGTGCGTAGCTGCTTACGCATAGCCATTTCGCTGTTAGCGTCGCTTGTGTTTTATTCTGTTTTGTGTGATATTCGTTATTCACCACACTACAGCACAGTGGTACCAAGCGACAAAATTGTGAATTTTCAAAAAAAAAATTGTATTAAAAATATTTTTGAATTATTTTAAATAAATACTGATTGGTAGTAGGGTTTTTTATATTTTTGGACAAATTCACCCTACATTCGGCAGCTATTGCATACAATCGAAGCATAAAAAGTGCTTGTGAAAAATATTAATTTTTTGAATATTTCTCCCTTTTTGTTGTTGTTTTCAATTCAAAGCATTGCACATTAGTCATTTTGGAAGGCTTTCAGCATTTTTTGGACTTTTGCACCCTACACTTGGTAATTTCGTACATTATTCGGAGTAAGGAAATACTTGTTTTTCCTATTAGTTTGGCAAATTTTATTCATTGTAGTCGTGTTTTACTCCACAACTTTGTATATTTGAAATCTTGTTGTAGAATTATCTACATATTTTGGACATTTGCACCCTACAATCGGTTGTGGTTACATATACCCAAGCAAAATTACTTGCTAAAAATATTGTTTTGTGACAATTAAATCTATTGTGGTTGTGTTTCAACACATTAATTTTGCTCAGTGGATATATTCTTGTTTGCTTTTTGGACAACCGCACCCTATTATTTGCATTCACCTCCTCAACTACACCCTACAATTGGTAGATTTTGTATAATTTGAGGAAAATTGAAAAAAATACTTGTTTTTTTGAGGTCTTTTTAAAGTAGTTGGCATCGTGAAGAAATTCTTCAAAATTGTCTTCACTTTGTACTACTTTAATATAGACTTTTGCAATATTTTACAAATTTTGTCCATATTTTTGAGTTTTTGCTGAAATATATTTTGAGCTATAGCAACATTTGTAGTCATTCAATTACTATTCCTCCATACTTTATTGTTTATACAGTATTTTTTTGTTTTTCGGCATTATTATTATATTATCTATTGTGTTGTCTCCCCTCTTCACCTTACATAATGTCGATAACTCCTCTCACACGCTTCAATAGAGCCACTGACATTGTCGTCAAAAGTGTGGAATTCTTTGAAAAAATTCCAGAATCCCAGTATTCAACATACAACCTCGAAATTCGCAATACAGAAATTCGAGAGTTATGGGATAAAGTTCAGTGCACCTATGAGGAGTGCAAAACATACCTTGCGACATCTCCGAATGCACAGGTAAATATAATTGATGTCGTCGAAAAAAATATAATACTGCATTTATTGCGTATTCTTGGTGTCTATCCACCATAAATCGGCATCTCAATCACCTTCAACGTAATTGTTCCCCTGCTATAGCTCCACCAGTTACACAATCTCCACCGAGTTCACCTTCTCCACCAAATTGTCACAATTATATGCCACCTTTCACCTTCCGTTTCGAATACTGTGCAGTCCACCACTCCTATAGTTGCTTGTGAATTGCAAAATTCTTCCACCACCAATAGCTACACCAATCCACCTGTCGATAATCATAGTCTTGTTGTTCCACCTATCGACATTGAAGTTTTTTCTGGTGATTTTATATCTTGGCCCACTTTCCGGGATCTGTTCACCACCTTATTTGTAAACAATTCACAAATATCAGACATTGAACGTCTCTGTCACCTAATACAGAAGACCACCGGTGAAGCTCGTGAAATCGTTTCCAGATTTCCACTCACCAATTGTAGTTTCCCTTTAGCGTGGAAAGCTTTGTCTGATACGTATGACAATAAACGAATTGTGGTAAATTGTCATCTCAAATGTTTGTTTGAAATCCCCTCCATAGACAATGAAAATATTTCTGGCCTTAAAACTATCCAACGTGGGATAAATAGTTGCCTTGCTGCAATGTCAGTCTATGACGTCACCACGGATCATTGGGATCCTATTGTTGTTTACATTTGTTTTCAGCGTTTGCCAAAATTGACTTTGACTCTTTGGGAGCAAAGTATAAAAAATAAATCGTCGTTGTCCTCTTGGCTAGAATTAGACGCATTCCTCACCGAGAGGATACAAACATTGACTTGTTTAGAATACATCCTCTCCACCAAAAATAAGTTGTTGTTGCCAAAGAAAATGCATTCCAATCCCTCTAAGAAGTTGTCACCTTCTAGTAGCGCTACTCCAAACTCCCCCAATAAATTGTTGTCGGCACATCATGCAAAATGTGTTACCCCACCTCGAGCTTTAAATTCACCCTCCAAAACTTCTTGCTCCATTTGTCCTAACCAGAGCCATCATCTTCGGCTCTGCCCCCAGTTTCTAAAACTTTCATTTGAGGACAAATTCTCGATTGTTAAGAAAAATAAATGTTGCGTAAATTGTTTATCTCGTGGCCATGTAGTTAAAACCTGCAAAAGCAAACATAGTTGCACTTCATGCAAACAAAGGCACCACAGCCTTCTTCACCGTCCACCAATTAATAAAGTTGTTGCTCCCTCCAAGTCACCTCCGACTTCGTTGCCTCGTTCTTCGAAAAACCCTTCTCCGGCTTTTACTAAAGTCAAAAGCCGAGCATCTAATTTGTCGCACACTTCTTCGAATAAAAAAGTTGTTAATCCACCGATACCTCACCCCTCCCAAGATACCAATGTTCTCTTAGGAACAGCAGTAGTAAATATAGTTCATAATGGGAAAACACACCCTGTTCGTGCCATTATTGATCCTTCCTCCAAGGTATCTGTTGTAAGTAAAAAACTTAAAAATGCACTTGACATTTCTGGTAATTCGAAGAAGGAATCCAACCCTGCTACACCAAGAGAAACGTGTTCTCTTATGCTGACTTCCCCCAAAAACTCTTCTAAAATTGTTGAAGCAAAGGCATTTGTTCGGCCTAATGTCAAGGGAAAATTGGTTTTACCTCCTCCTATTTCAACTTTGAAATCTAAAATTCCATTAGATTTAGCTGACACATTTGACGGCAGCCCAATAGATTTGCTACTTGGCGCTGATCTTTACCCCCAAATACTGGAAGCTGAACCACCAAAATTAGTTTTAAATTCGCTGTTGGCCCAAAAGTCTATTTTCGGGTATATACTGACCGGTTCAGTTCCTGCCACCTAAAGTAGTACATAGTAGTAAAAATCGATCACCTTAGTAAATCAAAATATCGTTTGAATACACAAATCACCCGTTTACAAAACTCGTGTCGTTTGCTAAATTTGTAATTTGTACATTGAAGCTCACTTGAAATCTGAATTTACGTTCATATAGCTTTTACTAACCCATATTTCAATTTAATTGTTAATTGCTACTTTGTCGGTCGTAGCAAGGGGGCCGGAATGTATAAGTTTGATACGTTCTGACTCAACTTCCCGAGCTCAGTCAATCACGTCTGCTGATTGACACCACGGGCATCTCCTCTGCAAGTTCCCTCAGCGGATCCGTAGAGTGCTAATGCCACCGAGCGGTGGTTGTTGCTGGTTTGCTCTCCTTGCTCGACACTTTTCTCCCATGGGAATATGTTAATGTAGTAGTAAACGACAACCGATCCTCAGCGATCTCCGCAATCCTCTGTGAAGAGTTAACTTGAAACCTCCTAACTACGTACAAGTAGGCATTTTTTAGTGTATGTAGAAAATCTGTACACTAAGATGATACATTTTATTGAGTTAAGTTTAATTGAGATCGACTCATATTCATATATAGCTCCCTTATATGTTTTAGACCGTTTCGAACTACTAGAATCACGTGTATTAATTTTGGTTTAAATATATTCAGATTTAGCGTCCAAATATATTTTCGTCTGTTTTATGTACATTTTTCACCAATAACCAACTTATGTTCAACTAAGACGATATTTTTCCAACGCGCCGAATTAAGTATAGAATATCGGTCCAGTTCTTCTGGTGGCTCTGGTACCAAATGGGAACGGAATATGTGTTTTGTACCAAGCTTTGCACAACCTAATTATACCCTACACAACTATGTTGTCAGGATATTATAGTTTTGTGCAGCCCCAAAAGTTTGTAACGCCGCGAAATATTGGTCCTAGACCCACCTTTAAGTATACCGATCGTCATATCTCGACTAGCTGAGTGGATCTAGACATGTGTGTCCGTTCGTCCGTCCGTCTGTCCATTATAATTTGTAAACACGATACCGGCCACAGTTATGGACCAATCTTCACGAAATTTTGCATGTAGAATGGGTTCTGGCCAATGAAGACCCCTATTGTTTTTGGAAAAGATCGGCTGATATTTAGGGGATGAAATGGACTCAAATGTGGGAGCTTCACTTAAATATTTACAGGTGCTTACGTATTCAGACATTATTTAGTAACCCAAGACCACACTAGATGGAGGAAATATAGCGCTGATCGCTTTGAAAATTTCCATGAGATTCCAGTGATTGTCAAGGACAACGCCTATAATTTTCGGTGATGATCAGATAATAATTTTGGGATGAAGTGGACCGAAAACTTAACATTTTGTGTGTGTGTGTTTTTTTTGAGTCGATCTATAGGCCACAATTGAAAGCCCAACATGGCAACATAACCCACGGTAAAGTGAATCTGGACAAGTACAGCCTTCGTCTACCGAATATTAATAATATTTGTTGACCTTTAGTCAGGTTACAAGACGGTGCAAATAACGCAAAGTGAGATTTTCGTGGAAGTTGTGTAGGGTATTATATGGTCGGCCCCGTCCGACTATAATGCTCCCCTCGCTGGTTTTTTAACTAAGCTTGCATAATACTTGAAGTAAGGGGTTATCGCTTTCTGGCTTTGGCATTTTACTTAGTGGGTAATTATGAATGAAAGGATCTTAAAAGAGAGTACGCTGTTATTGCTGATATGTATAAAAGAAGGTGATTACTTGTCATTTGGACCATAAGCGCTAATGTGAAGCATGATGTAGCCTCGGTTATGTGGAATACTACAATTTTGATATTCTTAAATTTATTATTTCAATAAGTGGGTTCTCATTTGTAAATTGGTATATATTTAGGTAGATCAATTTGCTGAAGATTGAATCCTTTATCGGTCACTTGTTGGGTGTTTCAGGGATTAAAGATTTTAGGAATAATTCTCAAAATCCCAAACAAATCAAAACATATCGATATCAGTTCACGTTGTAGGGGTTATAGCGCATTGAGATTTTAGCAAAAAATCATTTTTATCCTTTCCTTTTTTCACTTTGACTTTTTCCTTTTTATACCCACCACCATAGGGTGGGGTGTACCTTAAGATTCTCATTTCGCTTGCAACGCCTCGAAATTATCATAGAAGATCACATAAAGTATATATATAATTGATCGGAGTAAAATTCTATGTAGTCATAACTGACGGTCTGTCTGTATTTGGAATCACCATCATCCAAATCATTGCCTAAAATCGGTCATTTTGACCTCTTGTGAAATATTAAATAATCAAACTACTTCTATTAATGTATAAAGTAAATTTCTTATATAGCCAGATCAGTACAGCAACATCGAAAACCGTTTGCTACTCTAGAAACACAACCGAACACACACATCGAGAAAAATAAATTTTATATTTCCAGCCGATTTCACTCTTAGAGTATACACTTACTCTTTTTCGAACATTTTGTCCGAGCACTCTTACCGAAAACAAATAAGAACAAAGTTTTGTAAGATTGTAAATAATGTAAAAATATTAAAAAATGAGTTTAAAAAAATGTCTTTACACAATAAAAATTCTTTCAGAATGAGGTCATTTTGACCGATTTTAGGCAATATAGGTATATACAATATTCCAGTCTTTCTCGTGTTAAGATAGTGCTCTGTAATTTTGCACAGAAATTTTTAGTATTTCTAGGTTTTACAACGGTCCTCGTAATATAACCCCTATGTAATGGTACCATTCAAATTCGGAGGTTGGATATGTTTTTCAACCGAATTGGTTGTAATTTGGTACTTTGGAGTCTCAATGTAAATCGAAGACCTCTGTTATTTTGGCTTCTTACATTATAGTGAATCATTATACTAAAGGTATTTTGGATACTCAATGTATAACCAACCATTCTACTGAAAATTATTAATATTGACTCAATTTCCAGGTAGCCGACATATAACCCACTGTTCGGAAAATTGGGAACATTTTTCAACCGAATTGTCTGTATATATATATATATATATATTGGGTTCGGCATATGGTTTTCTAAGAAAATTGTAAACTTCAGTAGTGTTGGCGGGTTATTTGGGATACCATTTGTATTTTGTTTTTGCAAAATAGTCAGGCTTAATCCCAGTTTGTTGTTTTTATAAAAAACAACTATTTATTAGTGGGGAATGTATGGCATTGTCCGCCGAGGGGTAAGGCAGGGAAGACTATAGTTTCGGTCTTATACCGATCGTCATATCTCGACTAGCTGAGTCGATCTAGACATGTGTACGTAAAGAACGCAAGTTTAGAAGAAAAAAATAAAAAAAAACAAATCCAAGTTATATAAAAATAACACAATTCAATTTCTTTTATTAAGAATAAATTTCCTGAAAATGTATGAAAAGCATAAGTTCAGGCAGGATCGATACTTATCAAATAATGTTGTTTGCTTCAGCGTCAAAAAAGAAGAGATCGAAACAAGGTATTTCTCGTTTGCATCAACCAAATAAATTTGCAATATTTAATTATTGAGTGCTTCTGATTTAAATTAGAAATCAATGTCAACTCAATACCATCTCAATAAAGAAGAAAAACTTTGAATACACCTCAAGCAAAACAAGAAATAACATTGCTTATTAATTTTAATGTTTGATCACAAACATTGCCGTGTAAGTCTAGGCATAGCAGTGGGAAATGTATTGTAGTTGTCTGCAAATGCCTTGTTGACCACGAATTCAGGCACCAACGAAACGAACTTCTCATTGGGGTCGTATCGCTGGTAACGTAAGAACTTCGAATTGTTACAAGAGACATTTGGGTTTGAATTTTTTTTGTAAAAAAACTATTAATAGCTTCTGAGGAGAATAACCCAACAAAAAACTAAGGGAACTAATGAGGATCAGTGGCGAGATCCGAAACTATAGTCTTCCCTGCCTTACCTCTCGGCGGACAATGTCATACATTCCCCACTAATAAATAGTTGTCTTCTATATATATAAAAATGGAGCAAGAAAAATGTATACTAACTCATCAATTGAGAACGGCTGGACCGATTTGACTCAAAATTTCTTTCAGTTGTTTGTAATTACAGTGGGAAGGTTTTTATGAAAGAAAATTCTAAAAAAAAATCCGTGAAAATCTTGCAAAAATTATTTTGAAGAAACGGCTGGACCGATTTGACTTAAAGTTTCTGTTAATAGTCTGTAGTTGAAGAGGAAAGGTTTTAATGAAAGAACATTTTGAGAAAAATCCCAATCAAAATATATTTTGAAAGATGTTATCATTTCCACACATTTTATATCGAACTTTTATGATTTCATCTAGTAGTTCTTTTTGAACATATTTTGAGCGACAATGGGCAGCGCATATCTTTAAGTAATTGCCATTATCAAAATATGTTAATTTTCTACAATTAATTGGATTGTCATTGCCTTGAAGAAACTATTGTATATGAAAATAAATTTATATTTTATTAGAGTTAAATTTAATAATAAAAAATCGAAAAGAGTAAGAATGATCGCTATCAATATTTGCTCACGTTTTTCATAAAATCAAGATGTATTTAGTTTGAAAATATAAGTTATGTTATGTGAAGAAATTCGCATGGTATGTATAAGTTGTGAAATTTTTCTCAAAGAAAACACAGTAAGGCATGGTAAAGTAAAAATTATTTTGCAAAAAAAAAAAGAAAATTGTAAACTTATTTTAAGAAAAATCGAATTTTTGATTCTCACTGTAGTTTGAGAAAACAAAATTGTATGGGATCCTCTCTTATAACTCAGCGAAATATGGGTCCTAGACCCATATACCGGTCTCATATCTCGACTAAGTGAGCCGATCTTGATACGTGTGTCCGTCCGTCTCCCCATTATAATTTGTAAACACGATACAGGCTACAGTTATGGACCAATTGTCTCGAAATTGTGCATGTAGGTTGGGTTCTGGCCAAAGAAGACCCCAATTGGTAATTTTTGTTATGATCCGTTAATACTTAGAGGATGAAATGGACCAAAACATTTTTTGTTGTTTTTTTCTGGTCGCTCACGAGGCAACAATTATTACCCGAACATTACGAAATTTTACACCAGGAAAGGAACGTGGCCATAGAATAAAAATGATTGTTTTGACTTTTGTGTGAAAAATTACAATTAAATTCTTCTTTAATGGAAACCTAAAGTAACCAAATTTTTAAATTATGTCGTAAATATTCATCTAGGGAAAACAAGATTTGGAAAAGATGCAGGGGTTAGGCTGTGGAGCTGTTGATATATAATCGGGCAAGAGGGTACACGTATGAATTTCGGTTTTGAAACCCCTTTACTATTTTCTCCAAACGAAATGGCATGTTTATTTTAGAAATCTTTTGTTTTTGCAAAATAGTCAGGCTTAATCCCAGTTTGTTGTTTTTATAAAAAACAACTATTTATTAGTGGGGAATGTATGGCATTGTCCGCCGAGGGGTAAGGCAGGGAAGACTATAGTTTCGTATCTCGCCACTGATCCTCATCAGTTCCCTTAGTTTTTTAATCCCAGTTTGTTGTTTTTATAAAAAACAACTATTTATTAGTGGGGAATGTATGGCATTGTCCGCCGAGGGGACACATAGCAGTGGGAAATGTATTGTAATTGTCTGTAAATGCCTTGTTGACCACGAAGTCTTTTATATATATATATATATATATATATAGATTATTAAAGTTTAAGCGGACCCCCCCATTCTCGGGGTCAAAAATTTTGTTGATATAATTCGAATCTACACTAATTATAGAATGTGCCTACAAAATTTCAAATGAAAATCTCAAGAACTCTTGAAGATATAGCCGATTTATTGTGCCAGCATCAAGTGACGGCTGAAGGGCTTCTCAAACTTTAAACGCGTTTTTCTCTAAACATTTTTTGCGAATGGCGGGCACGATAACTCAAAAACTAATAACCCAATCGATCAAATCAAATTTTTACACGTTTCTCTAAACATTTTTTGCGAATGGCGGGCACGATAACTCAAAAACTAATAACCCAATCGATCAAATCAAATTTTTACACGTTTCTATGTGAGTGTATAGCTATGGTATGAACTAGGATAAAGCCAATCGGTGAAGATCTTCCTCATTTTTTAATTTGGGTTTTGGTAAAAAATCGGCGATTTTCCAAAAATATTTTTTCAAAGGTCCACCATTTTGTTAATTTTAGAGCGGAGTCAATAATCCTAGTTTATACGAGAGCCAGATATGTACTCTTTCTAACACCGTTGGAATTTTCGGATTCCGATGTTCCAGTGAGGAGTTATCATGCCCGCCATCAAAAATAAGGGATTTTCTTTAATTACAAAAAACAGCAACAAAACAACAACAAAATTTGTTTGTAAATTATTTTCCTTCTATTTTAAATCTTCAATTATATAAGTGTAAAGTTACAAACCTTAACAAGCATTGGTATTGTTACCAGCCCATTAAAAATCTTGAAAAATTAAAATAGAGAATGGGTGGGGTTCCCTTAAATGAAATTATGACAGTGTAATAGATTCAAAATGTTGAATATAAGATAATCTATAAAAAAACACACACGTTTGTTCATCATGCACTGTTCATTACTTAATTCAATTTCAAATTTCGAAGACATTTCAAAATACTCTACTGCTCCGCCACTCCAATGTTATTTCTATTAACCATTTAGGGACTATGACACGAGAATACAGTAATTGACCATGTTTTGTGCTATTACATTTGCCTGTTTTTGTTTTTACAGCATTGGAATATTCCACTTGATTTCCCATAACTATTTTTAGTTCATTGCCCACCCAGGTTGCTTGTATATCGTTTTGTTGCCCTGTGACATATTTCAGTAAGAAAACGATATCTCATATTCTTCGACTGGGGATATAACATTCTCCCTCTTGGTTGTTGTCGTGGTCTTTCCTAATACTTTTTGGTATAGTATTATATATTTGTTAGTGTGAATGCACAACATCTATTTTCCGTTACTTTCCTTCGTATTAGTTTTCTTTTTCTGTTTTCATTTGCCATTTTTTGTAACGAAGTTAAGTATCACTGGGGATGCTTTAGTTAAAATTGACAGTGTCAGCTTAATCTTTAGCGTTTAAATATATCCAATTAGATGATTTCCGGGCAATGAGCTGGGATTATACAAAATGTTTAAATTGAAGTGGATAGTTGACATATAGGTACAGTCGACTCCGCTTTACTGTAAGTCGCTTAACTGAAAAATATCGGATAAGTGAAATTGATTTACTGCACCATTACATTTTAGGTTAAACGCCCACAATTTACTCCGCATAAGTGAAACTTCGCATAACTTAAAATATCGGATAACTGAAATAGCTTTTAGATTCAAATATTGCTATTTCCTTTCAATATAATAATTTCCTTTCAATATATATAATGACAGAATATTTTGCATTGAGGAATATACATCTTCAATGCCCACCCTAAGAGATATTTTTCTGTAATTAATGAACGCAATGGAACGTGTGTTTCAAGTATATATACATTTGACGTCGAAGAACGTCTAATTCGTGCGGCCAAATTTGTTAACCCATTTGGAAAATTCGCAAAAACTTTCGTTCCGCATTTCTATATTTTACTAGCGGGCCCGGCAAACGTTGTCTTGCTTAGCAATTTTGTTGGTGTATAATGTTCGGCATTTCAGATTTTTTTTTTTTTTTTAACCTACACCATAATGTGTAGTGCACAGATCTTTGTAATATTTTGGTATTTATCAGAACACGCATAAAGTAATATTAATGTACTAAATATTTACAACTTGATGTTTATGAGCGAGTCTTGCTGCCATTAAAAAAAATAAATTCAATAAATTTAAATGCACATATAAGTTAGACTTTCAGATTTCTTTCCCAATATATTAATATTGGAACATGTTTCGGGATTCCGCCCATGGTAGACCTCAATATTCGATATTTTGAATATCTTAAACACGGTCTTCAATAGAATTCTTTTAATTTAATATAAGCAATACTTATTAAGCAGAAAAAATCGCTACTTGAAATTATCAATATTGGCCCAAGTATCTGTATTTGGCTGTAATTTTATATTTTGGATGATCATCGAGTAGAAAATGTTGGAAGCAAAATTTGCCCAAGCTTTCAAGAAGCCTCCTTTGGGGATTAGGCACGTTTTTCAACCTAATCTGTTGTAGTTGGTTGTTTTATTTGGTAGCATGAATCCTACTAAAAATTATTAATATTAGTCCATCTTTGTGGGGTTGCACATAACAGTACCTACAATATTCAGTATTTTGGGGAGTTTGGTCACTTATTTCAAACAAATAGGCTGTAATTTTATAATTTAGATGATCATTGAATACAAAATCTCCTTACAAAAAATTATAAATATTTGTCCAAGTTTCCGGGTAGCACCAATATAATGATATCCCCTATTAATCTTCCTACAAAAAAACGAATATATCTTCATTCCCATTGTAGTGGCTGTAATATGTCATTGCGGTATATTGGGGGTTAAGACACATTTTTGCGAAAAATTCTCTATTTATGTCCAAGTTTTGATAAGTTTCTAATTGAGCTTACTGATACACATTTTTGTTATCGGATATATATAACCACCATATAATGGTTGATTTTCCATCCTTGTTTTACCCTAAATAGAATGATCGGGTGTAAATTCAATTATAAAATTTTTAATTCTTTTTTGTATTCTCATATAAAAAAATTTCAATACAATGTCAATAGAATTGAAAAAATAAATATTTTGAAAATTTTCAATAATTGGCAAATTTAGGATTTAAGGAATGATACGCTATTAATTTTCGCCGAAAATATTTCAAAATAACAAATACGATGTGGTGCTTCCAAAATACCTCGATACCAAATTCGTGAAAATGCTAATATGCTTCATAATATTTTTTTTTTTTTTTGCAAAATTTTCGCGGTTTTCGATTGTTTCTTACCTTTTAAACCTTCCCTGAAACTCCACGACCATTTCAAGACTAAGATAAGAAATATCCGTTCAGCCGTTCTCCAGTTTTAGCGATACTAACGAACAGCAATTAATTTTTCAAGGCAATGACAATCCAATTAATTGTAGAAAATTTACATATTTTGAGAATTCTCCAATTTCTTAAAGATATACGCTGCCTATTTTCCAAAAAGAACTCCAAAGAGATGAAACCATAAATGTTCGATATAAAATGTGTGAAAATGCTAATATCTTTCAAAATATATTTTGCAATATTTTCGCAGATTTTTCTCAAAATGTTATTTCACTAAAATCTTTCCACTTCAATTACAGACTACTAATAGAAATGTTAAGTCAAATGGGTCCAGCCGTTTCTTTAAAATAATTTTTGCAAAATTTTCGCGGATTTTTCTCAAAATTTTATTTTATAAAAACCTTCCCACTATAATTACCGACAACTTAAAGAAATTTTGAGTCAAATCGGTCCAGCCGTTCTCAATTAATGCGTTAGTATACATTTTTCTTGCTCCATTTTTATATATATAGATATACAAGTAACAAAGATGTACCATTCATAGGGGACATGTTAAACGAGGTTCCATATAATTAACACAATTTTGAGGAGGTCGTCCACTTTTAACTACTCTCAATTATTATTTAGAGATTTCAAGATGATAACCAATTTTGAAATAGGAACAGTGTAAAAATGTGAATCTACAATGAACAAATTTTGCAAAGAAATATGTTACTTATTCACAACCCCATATTACAGGCAAGTCAGCTATTAAAAAGACTTAAAATGGCTAGTATGAAACCTTTTCATAGTCATGGATCGATATTTCCGTTTTTAAAATCAATTAATCTATCATAAATATTATATTATAGACCACATAATATATAAGACTCGATTAATAACACGAATAAAAAAGAAAGTTCATAATAAAAATCCCTTCAGCTGTGAACGAGCAACCAGTTTCAATATCTATCCGCTTAAGTGAAAACATCGGATAACTGAAACAAACATCCAGATTTCTTTCGTTTCTGTAAAGCGGAGTCGACTGTAGTACTTTTTGAGAATTAGCATTGAATCACTTTCTCAGTCAATTTATTTCCAAGTCTACATTAGGTAGCCTGAGAAAAGTTCTTTGTAGTGATTGCCTTGGTACAGGCCCTTAATAGTGTCCATCTCTAACCTCCACTACTTAATGTATCATCTATAGACCTCCCGATAGACTTTACATATTTGTATGATTATGCCTTTACTTGGATAGTACGGAGTTAAATGATAAAGAATGGTGAAATATTTCTACCCAATAGTCGGTACCTATAATTTTTTTTTAATAAACCTCTTCAAATAAATATTTTCATTTTATTAAAATGACTTCCCGCTGTTGTTCATTCAAAAGATATTTACCCAATGGTTTATTAAAAAAATTTGCATATAAATTTGGCAGCCGAAAACCAGTAAGGAAAGTAGTAAAGTCGGACTGGGCCGACTGTATGATACCCACACATGTCATTCTGCAACCTATGCTAAATTTTGTAATTCGATTTAAAGTAAACTTGACAAATGCTGCACGATTTAAAATTTAACCTCAATCTGACATCCATTGATTACTTGGCGTTTAATTAACATAAATGGGTCGAAATTATATATCGAAGCTATGCTATATCTATTTCTGAACCGATTTCAAGGAAACTTGCCAGAGATTAATTTATATTAACTTCAGTTCATTGTATCAATCGGCCTAGCTATGGGTCTTTAGTGCACCAATTACATATGGGAGCTATATCTAAAGCTGACCCGATTTTCACGAAACTTAGCACATATCATTCTAGACTTAATTCAGTACGCTATACAAAAATTCGTGCAAATCGAAATATTTTCACGAAACTTTGCACATATTATTCTAGACTTAATTTAGTACGCTATGCCAAATATGTTGCCAATCAAATGATTTTCAGGGAATTTGGTGCACCATTTACCTAAAATGGGTGAAACTATATATATATATATAAATGAATATATATATATATATATATATATATATATATATAAATGAAATTCATTTATATATATAAATGAATTTCTGTTTGTTAATTTGTTTGTTTGTTTGATCAGTGTTAGCTATAGACTCCTAAACTACTGAACGGATTTTCATGAAATTTTCATAGTCAATTTTTGAGTACATTTGTGGTAACATAGGGTACTTAATTTTTTGATAGGGGCAGGGGAAACAGTAGCCCCCATACAAATTGTCCCCTTTATTGGATACGAATTGGTAATTTATAGCAAAATTTTAGTAAATACACAAACCACAGATATACCTTATGCCTTGGTGAATATATCTTTTTTTACCAACACCACAAACCTATTTTCTTTAAGAGTTGTCAATTCGCGATTTGTATGTAAGAATGTGATGGTGGAATTGATAAAGGTGAAATATCGGAGTGAATTTTATTGATTAAGAAGTACAGTAAATAAATGTACTGTATACCTAAATTAGGCTATTCACGAAATGTGCTATAGTGTCCTATTGCTGCATTTGCTAAGCTTTTTCCATATAACATTTTTTATGATAATATAACATTCTTTAATTTTATCAGTACAATTTTGTTATTCCTTAACAAATTACATTTATTTTGATCAAGAAATAAAGCAAGAATAAACAGAATAATTTCATATCGGAAGTACGGAGAATAATAAGAAAATGGCAATTAAAAAAAGTTTGTGATTTTATGTGTCTGAATGAATGTTTTTAACCCTTTGAGCCCCGATTTTTTCCGTAATCATAGAACAATTTTCTGTTCACAGATTCACAGATAGGATATGGACAAAATTTGCCATCGCTACATCCTTGATTTCGGGAGATACAGTACTTTCTTTCTGAAAAATAAAAGCGTAATATCAAGAAAACCAAAAGCAAAATCGACGAAAAAATTATTTTATAGTATTCTATATATTCTGTTTTACAAAAATTAAAAATAATTCTGAGCCCCGAATTTTATACCATGTATACCAGTTGTATCTCTAAAAAATCGGTATATAGAGTGGAAGCCACGTAATTTAAAAAAAACAGTAAGGAAAGTAGTAAAGGCGGACGGGGCCGACTATATGATACCCTTCACCACTATGGATATATAAAACAGGTCTATTAACATGAAATTGGATGAACTAAAATATGTGATATTTATCTAATATGAATCTACCTAGATCTATCCATAAAGTATGTCAATCGACATCAAACAAGTATAAATAGGTCATCCGTTGGGCTATGTCGGTACTTCTAGAAAGCGCAACTACGTAATTATGTACTCAATTTTGTTCGTTGTGCAAAATTTGATGTCAATCTGACTGACATGAGGAGTTTGATGCCCAATTTACTTGAAATCGGGCGAAAATATATATGGAAGCTCTATCCAAATATTAAGCGATTTCAAACAAACTTGTCACAGGTTAGGTTGTACTAATTTCAGAACGTTTTGTTCCTATTGGTTCCTTAGTACGTCACTTACTTAAAATCAATCTATAATAATATCTAATATCTAAATCTGGACCGATTTTCACGAAACTTGGCAGACATCATTCTCGGCTCAATTAAGTACGTTATGCCAGATTTCGTGCAAATCGAAAGATATATAGGGACTTTGGGGCACCATTTACATGAAATCGGACCAAACTATATATGGGAGCTATATCTATATCTGGACCGATTTTCTCCAAACTTGGCAGATATAACTCTAGGCTTAATTCAGTACGTTATGTCAAATTTCGTGCAAATCAAAAGATATATAGGGACTTTGTTGCACCATTTACATGAAATCGGACGAAACTATATATGGGAGCTATATCTAAATCTGAACCGATTTTCACGAAACAGACAGACATCATTCCAGACCTAAATAATTGGGCTGTACCAAATTTCGTGAAAATCGAAAGATATCTAGGGACGAAACTATATATGGGAGCTATATCTAAATCTTGATCTATTTTCACGAAACTTGGCAGAGAGTACGTTATGTCAAATTTCGTGCAAATCGAAAGATATATAGGGACTTTGGAGACCCATTTACCTTAAATCGGACGAAAATATATATGGGAGCTATATATAAGTCTGAACCGATTTCCTCGAAACTTGGCACACGTCATTCTTGACCTAATGCAGTACATTATGCCAAACTTCGTGCAAATCGAAAGATATATAGAGACTTTGGAGACCCATTTACCTTAAATCGGACGAAACTATATATGGGAGCTATATCTAAATCTGGACCGATTTTCTCGAAACTTGGCAGACATCACTCTAGGCTTAATTCAGTACGTTATGCCAAATTTCGTGCAAATCGAAAGATATATAGCGACTTTGGTGCACCATTTACATGAAATCGGACGAAACTATATATGGGAGCTATATCTAAATCTGGACCGATTTTCTCGAAACTTAGTAGACATCACTCTATGCTCAATTCTGTACGTTATGCCAAATTTCGTGCAAATCGAAAGATATATAGAGACTTTGGGGCACCATTTACATGCAATCGGAAGAAACTATATATGGGAGCTATATATATCTAAATCTGGACCGATTTTCACGAAACTTTGCAGACATCACTCTAGGCTTAATTCTGTACGTTATACCAAGTTTCGTGCAAATCGAAAGATTTATAGCGACTTTGTTGCACCATTTAAATGAAATCGGACGAAACTACATATGGGAGCTATATCTAAATCTGGACCGATTTTCTCGAAACTTAGTAGACATCTTTCTATGCTCAATTCAGTACGTTATGCCAAATTTCGTGCAAATCGAAAGATATATAGGGACTTTGGGGCACCATTTACATGAAATCGGACGAAACTATATATGGGAGCTATATCTAAATCTGGACCGATTTTCACGAAACTTGGCAGACATCATTCTAGGCGTAAATGATTAGGCTGTATCAAATTTCGTGCAAATCGAAAGATATTTAGGGGCCGTTTACATTAAATCGGTTAAATATATATATGGGAGCTATATCTAAATCTGAACCGATTTTTCCCAATTTAAATAGAGTTCGTCCTTGGGCCGAATAAGTGACCTATGCCAAATTTCATCCAATTCGGATCATAAATGCGACCTGTACTTTGTTAACAATTTAACATGGACAGACAGTGATTCTAAAAGTGATTCTACGCATATTCTCAAATGGAACCATGTGTCTATCTCGTTTCCTTTTGCCTGTTACAAACATATGCACAAAGACATAATACCCTATACCACAGTGTAGTGAAGGGTATAAAAATCCACAGCTTGGTTATACATATACTAGAGTTTTTTGTTTTTACGGTTGAAAAACATTCTGACAGATTTTCCTTCCGTTTTCGTTTATTCGGTTTATTAACTGTATATTAAATTTCAGTTCATAGCAATCAAAGGAAGTAAATAGATGCCTAAAACTTCAGAACAAATACTTGTAGCATACCAAACCACTCACACAAACACACATGCATTTCATTTGATTACATTACTCAGTATGATAATCCCACAATATATTTGGTTTTCGTATGATTTTCGACAATTCAGAAATGGAACACATACCCAGAAAAAGCAGATAAAGAAAGAAAAAGGAAAACGAAAACATTTTATCAGTGAACAGTTTTCCACTTATTTTTCAATGTCTGACTGTTTGTCTGTATGTCTTTCTGTCAGTAGTTATGCTTACATTTTATCAAGTCAGACATCCTTGACGTTGATTTTATTTATCTAAAGAAAGGATTTCGAGAAGAAACCGGAAAGACAACAAATACAGAAAAAATGCAAAAACGAAAGGAAATGCTTAAGGTGTTGCTAAGGGTTACGTAGTTTACCATAACTTCATAAGGCACACACAATTCCTATTGTACTTCTTTTCAGATGCCAACAAAAAGGATTGAGGAGGAATAATAGGTATACCTTTTTCGCAGTAAACTCAATCAGGGATCTACACTGAGTTACATAGATACTTAATTGTATACACACTCATACATATGGAAAAATACACAGGCAGTCCTTTTTATATCCTTCACCACACTGTGGTACAGGGTATTATTTTTCTTTCTCAATGGGAATTTCCAAGTCAGACAAAAATATTCTGCAGCAAGTAAAAACCGGGCCGAACTTTTTATACTCTTCACCCCCCATTCTCGATTTTTTTTATTTTTAAGATTTTAAATTGGCTGATAAATAAATACCAATGCTTAATAAGGTTTGTAAGTTTGCACATATATATTAGAAGATTTAAAAATAAAGAAAAATAATTTACAAAAAATTTTTGTTGTTGTTTTTTGTGATCAAAGAAAAGTCCTATTTTTAATGGCGGGCAAGGTAACTCCTCAAGAGTATATGTCTGGCTCTCGTATGAACTAGGATTATTGACTTCGCACAACAATTAACAAAATAACCGAACTTTGATTTTTTTTTTTTTTTTTTTTTTGAAAATAGCCTATTTTCGACCACAAACTGACTTAAAAAACCAGTAAGAAAAGTAAAGTCGGACGGGGCCGACTATAACATACCCTTCAACACTTTGGGGATATTCTACATATGTTTCTTTACAGATGTCGTCTTTTCGAAGGAACATTGACATGAAATTGAACGAACTTAAAAATGCGATCTTTATATATAAGTAAACCGACTAACATCAATCCTTACACATGCCATTCTGCAATCTATTCCATATTTTGTAAATAGACTTTAAACAAACTTTACGCACGCTATTTGGTATGCTTTGATTATTTGGTTTACAATCAACATAAATAGGTCGAAATTATGTATGGAAGCCATTCTATTTCTATATCTAAAACGATTTCAAGGAAACTTGGCCGATATTAATTTATATTAATTTCAGTACGTTTTGCCAATCGGCTTAGCTATGGGTCTTTAGTACACCATTTACTTAAAATCGGACGAAAGTATATATAGAGGCTATATGTAAATCTGAACCTATTTCAAGACACACGAAAATTTAAAGTAACTTCACTACATTGTACAAAATTATTTGGCGGTCGGCCAATCTTTGGTTCTTTACATTAAATCGGACGAAAATATATATTGGAGCTATATCTAAATCTGAACCGATTTTCACACATCACTCTGGATCCAAATTAGTACCCTATTGCAACCTTCGTGCAAAGCGAAAGATATATAGGGACTTTGGAGACCCATTTACCTTAAATCGGACGAAAATATATATGGGAGCTATATACAAATCTGACCCGATTTCCTCGAAACTTGGAACACGCCATTATTGACCTAATTCATTACTTTATGCAAAATTTCGGGCAAATCGGAAGATATATACGGACCTTGGAGACCGATTTACCTTAAATCGGACGAAAATATATATGGGAGCTCTATCTAAATCTGGACCGATTTTCACGAAACTTAGCACACATTATTCTGGACCTAATTCAGTACTCTATGCCAAATTTCGTGCAAATCGAGTGATATAGAGGGACTTTGGTGCACCATTTACCTTAAATCGGACGAAACTATATATGGGAGCTATATCTAAATCTCAACCGATTTTCTCGAAACTTGGCACATATCATTCTGGACCTAATTCAGTACTCTGTGCCAAATTTCATGCCAATCGAATGATATGTAGAGACTTTGGTGCCCCATTTACCGTAAATCAGACGAAAATATATATGGGAGCTATATCTAAATCTGAACCGATTTTTCCCAATTTCAATAGGGTTCGTCCTTGGGCCAAATAAGTGACTTGTGTCAAATTTCATCGAAATCGGATCATAAATGCGACCTGTACTTTGTTTAGAATTTAACATCTACAGACGGACGAACGGACATGCATAAATCGACTCAGAAAGTGATTCAATGCATATTCTCAAAAGGAACCATGTGTCTATCTCGTTTCCTTTTGCCTGTTACAAACATATGCACAAAGACATAATACCCTGTACCACTGTGTGGTGAAGGGTATAATAAGGAAGATCTTCACCGATTTGCTTTATCCTAGTTCATACGATAGTCATACACACACACCCAAAATTTGAAATCGATTGGGTTATTAGTTTTTGAGTTATCGTGCCCGCCATTCACAAAAACGTTGCTAATATCTTCAAAAATTGTTGAGATTTTCACTTGAAAATTTATAGGAACATTCGAATTAAATCAAAATATAAAATTAAATCTTTTGAAACCAAGAACGGGGTGGGGGCGGGTCCCTTTTAAGTATAACCCTCGCTTCGGGGTACGTATATCAATATAAAAGATATAAATTTAAATGTCAACCACTCCTTTTGGATATGCTGTGAAATTCTCAGTCCTATATCCTTCAGGCTTAAATATGTACGCCATAGTATATATTTAAGTCTGATTAATTCTTTCGGTCATTTCTCAAAATTCTTCACATGTGTCTATGAAATTTTAACTTGTAATTTGTCATTTAAACATCTAACAGCGACAAATGTTAAAAAGACAACAACAACAACTTAGAACTTAATCATGAAAAAAACTTAATTTTGTTGCTATGGCCAGGCGGTCCGCCCAAATGCCTTTAATGTTAAATGCTTTAGAAAAATACGCATATACATACAGACAAAACATAAATTGGTTTAGTTGGTCATGAATAACATTGTAAATATAATAATTTAATATACACACATAGTTAAGGCTCTGAAGGAAAACAACTCAAAAGGAAAAGAAAATAACTTGTGTCGTGATACAAACATATACAACACCGCCACATACATACACAAAGAAGACCAAACGCAAACGACATGGAATATTTATATCAAAAAATATGACCAGTAAGAAAAGTAGTAAAATCGGACTGGGCCGACTATATGATACCCTTCACCACTTTGGGTATATTCTCACAAGTATCCAAAGACGTCGCATTTTTGAAGGAATTTTGACATGATATTGAACGATCTTAAATATGTGATTTTATGTCTTTGTGGAACCTAAAGTCGTTTGCGCACAGTGGGACAGATTTGTATAAATCGATTTAAAGCAAACTTGACACACGTTATTCGGTATGCTGTACTGTTTAAAATTTAATATCAATTAGACACCCATTGATTATTTGGTGAACCATTACCATAAATAAGTCGAAATTATATATGGAAGCTACGATATATCTATATCTGAACCGATTTCAAGCAAACCGCCAAGAGACTAATTTATATTAACTTCAGTAGGTTAAGTCAATCGGCCTAGCTTTGGATCTTTAGTGCATAATTTACTTAAGACCGGACGAAAATATATATAGGAGGTGTACACATCATTCTAGACTTAATTCAATACGCTATGCCAAAATTCGAATGATTTTCAGGGACTTTGGTCCAACATTTACATAAAATCGGACGAAACTTTCTAGATCTAACTCAATAAGCTATGCCAAAATTCGTGCATATCAAATCATTTTCAGGTACTTTGGTGCAACATTTGCCTAAAATCCGGCGAAACTATATATGGGAGCTATATCTAAATCTGAACAGATTTTCACGAAAATTAGCACACATCATTCTATACTTAATTCAATACGCTATGTCAAAATTAGTGCATATCAAATCATTTTCAGGGACTTTGGTGCACCAATTACCTAAAATCGGGCGAAACAATATATGGGAGCTATATCTAAATCTGAACCGATTTTCACGAAATTTTGCACATATCATTCTAGACTTAATTTAGTACGTTGTACCAAATTTCGTGCAAATCGAAAGATTTATAGATATAGCTCCCATAGATTTAGATATAGCTCCCACATATAGCTTCGCCCGATTTTAGGTAAATAGTCCACTAAAGTCCTTGGAAATCTTTTTATGTGCACGAAATTTGGTACAGAGTTTTGAATAAGATCGAGAATGATGTCTGCCAAGTTTCGTGAAAATCGGTTCAGATTTAGATATAGCTCCCATATGTATTTTCATCCGATGTTATATAAATTAGTCTCTGCCAAGTTTCCCTGAAATCGGTTCAGATATGGATTTATAACAAAACGCGTCGTCTGTTAGGATACATATGTAAAATATACCCAAAGTGGTGAAGGGTATCATATAGTCGGCCCAGTCCGACTTTACTACTTTCCTTATTGTTTTTTTTTTTTTTTTTGATATTCTAGGTTAAATTTGGTACATTGTGCAAAAATTCATCCACATCAGACAAATTTTATTTATTTGGTAAATCATTTAGATAAAATTGTATGAAAATATATGAAAGCTTCATCTAAACCTGAACCTGAACTTTGTGCAATATATTGTCTCAATCGGAAAAAAATTCCCAGATTGGTGCACAATTTACACAATATCGGACGAAATTGTATATGACAGTTATATCTAAATCTGAATCGCTTTCAACAAAACTTCATTAATATTGATATGTACTTAATTCAGTACTTTGTGCAAAATTTTGTATCAATTGGATGAGCCTTGGGAGTTTGGTGCACAATTTAGATAAAATCGGACGAAAACATATTTGAGAGCTATATCTAAATCTGAATCGACTGAAACAAAAATTGCCATACACCAATTTGCACCCAATTTAGTATGATGTGCAAAATTTTATTTCAATCGGACAAACATTGGGAGCTCCATTTACATAAAATCGCATTTGCTGTTAATCCATGCCAACCGTAACATTTCGAATTATTTGCCGGATACCTCATAAATTATATATACGTAGCCTCGACATATACCTAAATTTCTATAGGAAAAGATTCCGGATCGTGATATCTAAGAACACTTGATATAACACCACGGATAAAATATATCTAACGGTGCCGACTAGCACTAAAGCCAGTATCCATTCAAAAACTACTTGTTTAAGGGTCATTTCACCAGATATTCATTACTGCCATAACAGTCTAATTATTATTATTTATTTTTTTTTTTTGAGTTCTTAAGCTTTCATTCCATTCAACTTACCGATATAAAAACTTCTTCCGCCTGCTGTAAAATGGCAACACGAGACCAGCCAAATTTTTTCATTAACTTAATTCTAGTTGGATTATGAACGGTAGCCGATGGATGGGTACGAAATAATGTAGAAAAGCTGGAGCGATACGAAAAAGCTGGTGATGAGGCGCCATAACAAAGCTGTAAATAAAAAGCAAAACAAATATACACAATTTTATTATTAAAAAAATTACTTCGTGGGTAATTATTTTAACACAATTATTATTGCTTTTTTTTTAATTTTATAACCCATTAAATATACTTTTGATACCCTCTTAAACACATTTTAATACAATTTTGTTATTAACATAACAAAGTTATTCCATTTTACAGAGAACTCATTGATGGCACTTTATGAAATTAGATTTCAACACTTGGTGAGAATAAAGGTGGTGTGAGACGAAGGGAGATCTCAGAATCAAAACAAAATAAATGCCAAATAAACCACTTCAGGTCATAACTTTACTGTTCTTTCTTTTGTGTACATCTTGAATGGGACTTGAGTTGAAAAGTGCTAATACAAGGAAGTACGTACAGGTATCTTGAATGCCTTTATTGCATCCGCAGCAAAACAAAACATATACATACAACGCCAAGTAAACATGTTGATAAGTGCAAAATATTCTTTCGTATCTTCTTAAACTTTTAAATTCTTTTGGAGACCGAGTGGAGGGAACGCATGATTGCGCTATACGAAAAGGCCATAAAAACTTCAAAACAAGTTTCCTGTGAATGAAGGTAAACAATTCATACCCTGTACACAAATACCGTTTAAGCAGAACAACAACAGAAACTCAAATATGATCACTATGGTTTTGTAAAGAATCCTTTTTGGGTTGTAAAGCTACTCATATTGTTGTTGGTTGCTTCACATGGAATTGGGTTGCTTCGCGATGTCAGTTTGAATACTGTGACGCCGACGCCGACATATATAGCTTGAAAGGAGTACATGGTATAATGACGTGCATGTACGAAGCTTTGTCATCAACCATAAATAATAGCAAGTGTTGAAAGTTTTCACTTTGCTGCTGTCTTTTGTTCCTAACTAGGGAAAATCTTCACGTATATCCTGGAAACGCATTCATAGTAATTGGACGAAGTTTCATGTGCTCTGAACTATACATAATATTGTTTAATTTTCAAAAATTGTATGAGATTGTGTTGTCAGACGAAGATTGTTATACTCTATATCAGTACTTATATTGGAGGTCACAATGAAACCATTTTCAAGCATGTTTTTTTAGCTAAGCTCATTAATGTTTTTTTTTTCGATTGACATGGAATTTTTTATAGATTACCAAATCGAGTACAGAATGACATGTGCCAATTAAATTTGATCAGATATTATCTATATATATGTATATGGGAAATCACAAAAATCTTTTAAATTTCTTAAAACTGAGGTTTGCAAGCTTATGACTCGCGAAATATGAACATATTGCATATAATTTAAATTAATTATAATAAAACCAGTGAGCGGAGCAGTATAGTCGGACGGGGCCGACCATATGATACCCTACGCAACTTCCACGAAAATCAAACTTTGTGTGGCTCTATATTCTGAGCTTGGGCAATATTACGCGATATTTTTACCCTCTTGACCGACTAAAGGTCAACATATATTAGTAATATTCAGTACAGCACTTCTAATTACTTGTCCAGATTCCTTTCAGCGTGTGTTGTGTTGTGATGTTCGGCTTTCAATGTGGCCTAAAGATCGACTCGAAAAAAAAACACAAAAAATAAGTTTTCGGTCCACTTCATCGCAAAATTATTATCTGATCATCACCGAAAATTATAGGCGTTGTACTTGACCATAACTGGAACCTCATGGAACATTTCAAAGCGATCAGCGCTATATTTACGTGTAACTCCCACATCCGAGTACATACGACAATATAATTGGTATCAATTTAAAGTCCAACCACTCCTCTTGGATATACTACCAACTTATCGGCTTTATGTCCTTCAGGAGTAAATATTTAAACTATAGAATACAATTTTTGTTTCATTTTTCACACAAAAGTCAGGGTCCATTGACCGATCTTTGTCAAAACAGGCATGCTTATTCTTTGGTCCAATCCCCTTCTCCACGTAAAAATTCGAGATGTTTGGACAATAATTGCGGCCTTTGGAGCGACCAGAAAAACCGACAAAAATTCAGTATTTGTTCCATTTCATCCCCTAAATATTAACCGATCTTTACCAAACACAATAGGGGTCTTCATTGGACCGAACCCATCCTACATGCAAAATTTCATGAAGATTGGCCCATAACTGTGGCCTGTATCGTGTTTACAAATTATAATGGACAGACGGACGGACGGATACACATGTCTAGATCAACTCACCTAGTAGAGATATGACGATCGGTATACTTAAAGGTGGGTCTAGGACCAGTATTTCGCGGCGTTACAAACTCTTGGGGCTGCACAAAGCTATAATACCCTGACAACATGGTTGTGTAGGGTATAATGAAATGTTCTTGTCAAAATCATAAAATATTGGTAATAAATAATAAGTTTTGTCGCAGCTGTGTTGGTGGTAATGTAAACAAGTGAAAAAGCGGCCGGGCCGAACTTTGGATACCCTCCACCATAGATGTACTGACAGGTACTAGAAATGAAAATATAGGGAACATACCAAAAAGTGTACCTATACCGACTTTTCTAAAAACGGATTATGTAAACCATAATACAAATTTCAGAGATTTTTAATGGATAATTAAAGTGTATACATATAACCATAAGGCTGAGGGTTTATGAGGGTGCATACACTTTAACACGGTGAAAATGTGCCTCATCGAAATTTTTCTTCTAGACCCCATGTTTATTTGGACCAAATTCGTTTCAGAAAATTTAGATTTCATTCAAACTTTGCCCATCCAAACTTAGTTCAAATTCGAAGATGGGGAATATCGGTCCACTCCTTCTGGAACCTCCACACAGGGGCTAGGTCTAAATGCGGATATAGTTCATTATCGAACCTTACGTTCTATTTTTTATCTAGCTATCCTCCGCAGGTTAAATGATTACAAGTCTTAGAACCAAACTCAAAACGCGGAACAAATCAGATAACTATTTTAATATAAACAAGTGAAAAATAGCTAAGTTCGGCCGGGCCGAACTTTTGATACCCTCTACCATGGATATACTGACAGGTACTTGAAATGAAAATATAGGGACCATACCAAAAAGTGGACCTATACCGACTTTTCTAAAAAGGGATTGTGTAAACTATAATACAAATTTCAGTAATTTTTAATGGATAATTATACCCTCAGCCTTATGGCTAATAAAGGTGTATATAATTTAACAAGGTGAAAATGTGCCTCATCGAAATATTGGTTCTAGACCCCATGTTTCTTTGTACCAAATCAGTTTCCGAAAATTTTAGATTTCATCCAAACTTGACCATCTTATTATTTCTTCCAAACTTAGTTCAAATGTTCAAAGATGGGGAATATCGGTCCACTCCATCTGGAACCTCCACACAGGGGCTAGGTCTAAATGCGGCAATAGTTCACTATCGAACCTTACGTTATAATGTTTTATCTCGCAGGAGAAATTATTACAACAGAGTCTTAGAACCAAACTCAAAACCCGGAACAAATCAGATATCTATTTTAATATAAACCAGTAAGGAAAGTAGTAAAGTCGGACTGAGCCGACTTATGATACCCTTCACCACTTTGGGGATATTCTACATAAGTATCCTAACAGACGTCGCCTTTTCTAAGGAACATTGACATGAAATTGAACGAAATAAAATATGCGATCTTTATCTATAAGTACACCGACTAACATAAATTCCAACACATGCCATTCTGCAACCTGCCATACTTTGTAAATAGATTTAAAGCACACTTTGCACACGATATTTGGTATGCTTCACTGTTTAAAATGTATCAATCAGGCACCCATTATATATGAACGCTATTCGATATCTAAATCTGAACCGATTTCAAGGAAACTTGCTAGATATTAATTTTTATTAATTTCAATACATTTTGACAATCGGCCTAGGTATGGGCCTTTAGTGCACCATTTACTTAAAATCGAACGAAAGTATATATAGAAGCTATATGTGAATCTTTGACACACGAATGGTTATAGTAACAGTACGTTGTACAAAATTGTGTGCTGATCAGTCAATATGTGGGTCTTTAGTGCACAATTTAAATTAAATCGGTCGAAAATATATATTGAAGCTATATCTAAATCTGAACCGATTTTTATGAAACTTAGCACGCATCATTGTGGACCTACCTATGCCAAATTTCGTGCAAATCGAAAGATATATAGGTATTTTGGAGTCCCCACTTACCTTAGATCGGACGAAAATATATATAGGAGCTATATATAAATCTGACCCGGTTTTCTCGAAACTTGGCACACATCATTCTGGACCTAATTCATTACGATGTGCCAATTTTCGTGCAAATCGAAAGATATATACGGACTTTGGTGCACCAATTACCTTCAATCGGACGAAACTATATATGGGAGCTATATCTAAATCTGAACTGATTTTCTCGAAACTTGACGTACATCATTCTAGACCTAATTCATTGCGATGTGCCAAATTTCGTGCAAATCAAATGATATTTAGGGACTTTGGTACACCATTTACCTTAAATCGGACGAAGATATATGGGAGCTATATCTAAGTCTGAACCGATTTTTCCCAATATGAAAAGGAGGTTATATGGGGACTACCCCAAAAAGGGGGCGAATATCAACAATTTTTGGTAGGGAGATTTGTTACCATAAACGACTACAAAATACCAAATTGCAACGAATTCGGTTGAAATACGCGCTCAAGAACCCCAAAATACCGAAAATTGGAGGTATATGGGAGCTATCCGAAAAAATGGACCTATATTCATAATTTTTTGTGGTGAGATTTGGTACCTATTAAGAACTCAAAATACTAAATGACAGCTAATTCGGCGGAAAAATACGATTAAAATCCCCAAAATACTGAAAATTAGGTGGTAACGTTATGTG